>NW_004443939.1:5305116-5364122 GCF_000243295.1 Trichechus manatus latirostris
AAAAAAAGGTTGAGAAGTTAGAGGGTTGACATGTTGTGGGGTTGTTAACCAATGTCATAAAACAATATGTGTACTACTGTTTCAAGAGAAACTATTTGTTCTGTAAGCCTTCACGTGAAGTACAATAAAAAAGAAAAAAAAAGTACCTGGGGAACTCCTTAAAAAATGCAATCGCTGAGGTCCCACATGCACAGGATCTGATTCAGTAAGTCTTTCCAGGAAGGGGCATATAAACACCTGTAATTCTAATATGTGCCCAGCTGATTCTGATGTAAGACTTCTTTAGGAACTTTAAGCTCCTTTGCAGTAGCAATTACTTTATACATAGAAGGCACTCTAAATTTACGCTTGATGAATGTGTGTGAAGTAAATGATTGTAAAAGTAGTGTAAAATGAAGTAAATCAAACTGGACAGCCAGTCCATCCCTGCCTGGTTTTGGGCACACTAGGAGATTTGTTGGAAGAAAGGCCTGGGGATCTACTTTAGAAAATCAGCCAATGAAATCCGTATCATGGTAATGGCGCCGACCAGGCAGCATTTTGTTCTGTTGTACATGAGGTCACCATGAACAACAGATGTTCATGGGATCACCATGAACAACAGGGGCCTATTCCAGGGCAGCTAACAACAACAGCAGGAGATCCACTGAATCTACATCCGTTTAAAGAAGGTCACTTATTGTACGTTAAAGTACAGACTTGAGAAGTTCTGACTTGGACAGAGTGCCTGGTAGAATCTGCTGACAGTTAGAGATTGTGGATTTCTTATTTTCTCATGGAAAACAGGATGAAGGCAAACAGTGAGAGAACCCATTTGTTGCTTTGTGCAGACAAACCCAGAAACCAAAGCACAGGCACACCAGGGCACAAAAGGAAACCACAAAAGCCTAAGATCTTTCAGTATAAATAGGAAGTCAGAGTTTACTTTTGAACCCATAGTATGGAGCCGAAGTGCCGTATGTAATCCTGCTCTCTGCCCAGCCCTTCTCTGAGCCCTGGCAGAGATGAAGGATGATGCCACCTGGGTAAAAGCATTTTAAAATGTTTGTTCTGATCAGCACTTGGAGCAAGCTTCTTTTGTTTGTGCTGGTGAATAATTTGGGACACAGGTGCAGTTTAGAATTGAAAGCATTAATTGGTCTCTCTGGTTTTCCCTACAGTGATATTCAAAACCCTCATCTTCCTCCACAAAGTAATCTTAATCCACATACATTCATAAAGCAGTTGCTATTGACAGTGGTCTTTCATATCCCCATCTGTGGACCTTTGGGTCCAGGTGCATAATAGCAGAAGATTGGCGGACACTTAATATGTACTCCATAAGCATTTGTTGAATTGACATCTGTAATCTCATTTGATTACTACCATTACGTCTGGAAGAAGTAAGTAGGATACAAATTATCATCACCATTTTGAGATAAGGAAAATGTAGTGTGGTATCTCTCTTACTGTCACACATAAGGTCACCGTGAGTCTGCGCCAGCTCGATGGCAGCTAACAACAGCAACAACAGTGTGATAGGAAAGGCGTTTGGGAGTCAGACAGACCTGTGTTCACATCCAATTACTTAGACTTGCTTTTCCAGAGTGTTTTTTATTTAGTGAATCATTACTGAGCATCTGCTGAGTGCCAGGCACTGGAGTGAAAATGGTGAGCAAAAGTAAACATAGACCTTCCAGTCTAGTGGAAGAGATGGGCATTATTCAAACAATCATAAAAATACATAACTACAAAACCTGATAAATGCTTTACTTTCATACCCTGCTGGTGGAAAAATAAAGTGGTACAACCACTTTGGAGAACTGTGAAGCATTGTTGGATATATTTGAACATGAGCATGTCTTACTAATCTACAGATTCCATTCCTAGGTAAATACCTGTAGAAACTAAAGGCATATGTGTACCCGGAGTTGAGTACAAGAGCATTCATAGCATTATTTTTCATAATAGCCCCAAATTGAAATCAACCCAAATTTTCATCAATAATAGAATGAGTAATTTAATTGTGGTATAGTCATACAGTGACATACAATACAGCCATTAAGATGAAGCAACTACAGCTGCCCGTAACAACATATATGAATGAAACAATGTTAAGTGAAAGAAACAAGGCATAAAAGTACATACAGAATTATTCATATAAAATTCACAAAGAGGTAAAAGAAGCAACACATTTTAGGAATGCATACATAGACACTAAATCTACAAACACAAGCAACGGAAGAATTGCCACATATAACCAGGATATTGGTTAGATGGTTTAGGGGTGCTGGTTGTTGAGGAAAAAAGATAGCATCAGGAGGGGCATACTGAGAGCTTCGGGGAACTGGCATTTACTAGTGAAGGATGCATGAGTATTTATCAGTGTGTGTGATATGTAAGTGCCATATATAAAGCAGAGGAACAACCATTAAGAGCATAAAGCCAAGTGACCTGATGTAGTTTGGGTTGTTGGGAAGGCAGTGATGTTTGAGCTAAGATATTTTGATTGGGTAACTAAACAAAGAGTCTGGTGGGGAGGGAGGAGGTTTGTGCATGGTGGTGGTCAAGAGAAATGTGGTCCAAGAAGAGAGTACAGTAGCCTGATGAGAAATTGGTGGATCTGGTGTAGTGCAGAAGGGAGCAGTGATGCAGGTTTAGGCTAGAGAAGCAAAAAGGGCAGTACGTGCTGGGTTTATAAGCCTTGTCAAGGATTTTGGTCTTTTATCCTAAGAGAAACTGAAAGGTTTTAAGGACAGTGGTAACGTAATTGGATTGAAACAGTTGCAGTCTGGAGACCATATTGGAAAGGGACCAGAGTGGATGCTAGGAGACCAGATAGAAGGTGATACCAGAGCCCAGGTGAGAAAGGATATCGTGGTAGCTTGCCTTGGATTATGGTGGGGCAGATGGAGAGAGGTGGATGTATCTGAAGAAGATAAAATCAATAGGACTTCTTTTGGCTGTGAAAAAGCCTGGGGTTGCAGGGCAGATGCAATAGAAGCTTCTAGATGTCTCACCCATCTGCTGTGATTAGTAACTGCCGAGTGAGCAGAGATACCTGAATAGAGAGCAGCAGAGTCTCCCTGGACAGACATGATTTACAGAGAAACATTTTTGGTTACCACTATCAGCTATGCTTTTTTGTTTATTTGTTTGATTTTTTAACTGAGGTAAAATTCACATAAAATGAACCATTTTAAAGCATGCAATTCAACGGCATTTAGTATATTCACAGTGTTGTGCAGTCATGAACTACATCTAGTTTGAAAATATTTTATCACCTCCTAAGGAGACCCCAAACTCATTAAGCAGTCATTTCCCATTTCCCCTACTCCACCCTAGGCCCTGGTCACCACTAATCTGCTTTCTGTCTCTATGGATTTCCTATTCCATTTTATATAAATGGAGTCATACAATATGTGGCCTTTTGGGTCTGACTTCTTGCACTTAGCATAATGTTGTCAGGGTTCATCCATGTTGTAGCATGTGTCAGTACTTCATTCCTTTTTATGGCTCAATAATATTCCATTGTTTGGATATACCACATTTTGTTTCTCCGTTCTTCCACTGATAGACTTTTTCATTGTTTCCACTTTTTGACTATTGTGAATAGTGCTGTGTGCCAGGTACTGCTGTGAACATTTGTGTACACGTACTTGTTTGAATACCTGTTTTCAATTCTTTTGGGTGTAGACCTAGGAGTAGAATTGCTGGGTCATATGACAACTTTTTTAGGAGCTGCCAAGCTGCTTTCCACAGCAGCTGCACCACTAATATTCCCACCAGCAATGTATGTGGGTTCAAATTTCTCCACATCTTCACCAACACTTGTTATTTTCTGTTTTGTTTGTTTTTTTGTTTTGTTTTGTTTTTATTATTATAGCCATCCTAGTGGGTGTGAAACAGTATTTCATTGTGGTTTTTATTTGCATTTCCCTAATGACTAACGATGTTGAAGATCTTTTAAAATGCTTGTTGGCCACTTATATATCTTTTTTTTAATGATAGTATTTTATTGTGTTTAAGGTGAAAGTTTACGCAGCAAGTTAGGTTCCTTTTTAACAATTTCTGCACAAATTATTCAGTGATATTGGTTATATTTTTCACAATATGTCATCATTTTCATTCATTCTGTTCTGGTTGTACCGTTTCCAGTACATTTCCCTGCTCCTTTACCTTCTCACCTTTGCTTTACAGTAGTTTTTGACCATTTAATCTCATGTAGATGATTTTTTAATGGAGCTCATTACTCATGGGTGATATTCTTTATCTTATGAACCAATCTGTTATTTGGCTTATATATATCATTTATATATCTTGTCAGTTATGTTTTTACAAAACACTTAAATGTTTTGCCCTTGACTCTTATCAGAGGTCTCCCCAAGAAGTAGCCATGTGAAGTTCACACCTATATTTGCTTAACTATGCTGGTGAGAACAGCTAATAGGCCACTCATTGTGCCCAATATAAAGTCCCACTTGAGAATTTCTTTTAAAAATCAGTGCCTGGAGAAGTGTTATTTTCTAACAATGAAAACGACACAACTGATCATGTTTTTCTTCTTGCCATGGAAGGCCGGGAAGCTCAGAGTTGAAATTTGACACTCCGGCTAAAAGCTGAGCCTTCTGTTTGGGGTATTTTCATTAGCCTTGCATTGCAGCTTCGGTTTATGTTTGCTACACAATCTTATGTGTGTATTGTGTGATGAGTCTAAAAATACCTTCAATCTTTTGCATTAGTTTTGCAAGGCTGCTGTAACAAACTACCACAAACTTAGTGGTTTACAACAACACGTATTTATTCTCTTATATTTCTGGAAGCCAGAAGTATGAAATCAGTTTCACTGGATCCAAATCAAGGTTTCAGCAGGTCTTCACTTCCAACGGAGATTCAAGGAGAGAATTCAGTCTTTGCCTCTTCCAGCTTCTGGTGGTGGTTGGCATTCTTTCACTCGTGGCCACATCACTCCAGGCTCTACCTCCACGGTCACATTGCCTCCTCTTCTTCTGTGTCATCAGATTTCCTTCTGCCTCCCTCTTATAAGTATACATGTGATTGCATTCACTATTTACATATCATCCAAATAATCCAGGATAATCTGCCCATCTCAAAATCTTAATCACATCCTTTTTTTTTTTTTTCTTTTTTGCCATATAAGGTAATATGCACATGTTCCAGAGATTAGGATGTGGATCTTTTGGAGGACAGTTATTCAGCCTACCACATTCTTTGTGAAAGGTGACATAGAAATACATTTTTTTAAGTAAATAAAAATAAAATACATTAGTTTATTTGGAAAATGTAAAGTACTTTTACTCACTAATTTGTGTATACTGATGTAACAGATAAACCAAAGCAATCAAATTCCTGTATAGCAATTTTGAATTTCTATTTTGAATTGTATCTAGTTTTCTGTTATATTTTCTACTTTGTTACTCCTGGAGTAGAGAAACATATTTGATTTTTAAACATCGATCTTATATCCAGTAACCTTGTTAAAATCTTTTTCCATTAAGTTTTTTTTTTTTTTTTTAAGATTTCATATTTTTTTTTAATTGTGATTTAGGTGAAAGTTTACAGAGCAAATTAGTTTCTCATTCAAAAATTTATACACAAATTGTTTCATGGCATTGGCTGCATCCCACATTTTGTCTGTACTTTCCCCCTTTCCCTGTCCATCCCAGGTTGACCTGTCCATTCATCCACTTTTCCTGTCCCCTCCCACCTTCTTGTCTTTGTTCCTGGGCAGATGTTGCCCATTTGATCTCATATACTTAATTGATCTAAGAAACATGTTCCTCGCTTGTGTGTTATTGTTTGTCTTATAGACCTGCCTAATCTTTGGCTAAAAGGTGAACTTCAGGAGTGGCTTCAAGTCTGAGTTAGAAGGGTGCCTGGGAGCCATAGTCTTGGGGTTCCTCCAGTCTCTGTCAGACCAGCCAGTCTGGTCTTTTTTGTGAATTTGATCGTTTGTTCTACATTTCTCTCCTGCTCTGTCCAGGACCCTCTATTGTAATCTCATACAGAGCTGTCAGTAGTGGTAGCTGGGCGCCATCTAGTTCTTCTGGTCTCGGGGTCATGTAGGCTGTGGTTCATGTGGTCCATTAGTCCTTTGACTAATTGCTCCCTCAGATCTTTAGTATTTTTCCCTCTTCTTTGCTCCGGACTAGAAGAGACTGATAGTTGTATCTTTTCATTAAGTTGTAAAATGTGTATGTATGTTTTATGTATTCTCTGTATGTGTATTTCATAATAATTTTTTAACTGCTATGAAGGAAAGGAATGGAGAAGTAAAAGATAAGAGAGCTATGTGACCTAATTTGGTTTGGATAGTCAGGGAAGTCTTCTCTAAGGCAGTAATGTTTGAACTACAGTATTTTTGGTTCAGTGGTAGAATGTTTGCCTTGCATGCAGGAGTCCCATTTGATTTCCTGTCATTGCCCCTCATGCGCAGCCACCACCCAATTGTCAGTGGAGGTCTGCATGTTACTATGTTGCTGAACAGATTTCAGTGGAGCTTCTAGACTGAGACAGACTAGAAAGAAAGGCCTGGCAATCTACTTCTGAAAAGCAGTCAGTGAAAATCCTATAGATCACAGCAGTCCGAACGCAACTGATCATAGGATGACGCAGGACCAGGCAGCGTATTGTTGCATTGTGCATAGACTCACCAGCAGCCAAGGGCCAACTTGACAACAGCTAACAACAACTAAGTCTGGGGTGAGTGTGGGAGCTTTAATAGAAAAAGAGTGGTTCAAGCAGAAGTAACAGTTTGAGGTATTTGTAGGAGATCAGATCATCTGCAGATTTTGTCTCTGGCTTCCTTTTTGTATGCCTTTTGTGGGGGGGGTGTCCTTTTGTGTTTGCCAGGACTTCCAGTATTGTATTGAACAGTGGTGGTGATTAAAAGCATTCTCATCTTATTCCTGATCTTTAAGGGAATGTATCTAAAATGTGTCCATTGAGTATATCGCTGGAGCTTTTTATATCTATCCTTTATGAAGCTGAGGAAATGTTCTTCCATAGCGTTCAGGACAGATGGTCAATAGCCTGTGCTTGTACATCCTCTGTTGCTGTTGTGCATCGAGTTGATTTCAACTCATAGTGACCCATGTGACAGAGTAGAACTGCCCCATAAGATTTCCTTGGCTATAATCTTTACAGGAGCAGATCTCCAGGTCTTTCTCCCTCAGAGCCACTGGGTGGGTTCAAACTGCCAACCTTTCCGTTAGCAGCCGAGCACTTAACTGTTGCACCACCAGAGCTCCTTGAACATCCTCTAGTGATTATTTTATATGACAGCCCTGTTCTGTGTCACACAGCTCCATCACTACACTGTGAACTTTCCCAGGGCAGGGACTGTTGATTCACCACCAGGTCTACCACAGTGCCTGGGGTTTAGTTAGGTACTCAATATTTATTCACTAAATGAATGGGAGGTACTTGGTAAGTATTTGCTGAATGAATGAATTAAAGTTAGCATCCTTTTTTAAAGTGAGCCAAAAATCTAGCTGCTTTCCATGCCCCTCATAGAATGAGTTGAGCTTACTGCGCTGTCATTCTCAGCTCATTCCAGAACCTAGCACTGACCACTAGTCATTTAACACGTGAAGGAATGAATGAAAGAGTCAATCACAGAACATTCTGTTGCTTCCTATTAGACTTTGCCCCGAAAGGTTCACATTTATCTCAACTGCAGCCAGGTGGGTAAAGGTAATTTTAACCAGGACAAAAAAAAGAAAAAAAAACCTCTTTAATGGAATAATTACTTATTTCATTTTCTCCTTAAAATTGTCCATTCATCTCATGCCACTGATTTTCAATATATTTATGTTGCCTATGAAGTATTAACAGTGATTATTCTGAATTGAGACAAAAGTACTTACAAAGGATTATGTTAATGTATGACTCCAAGGTTCAGAATTCCAGTGTTAAATTGGAAAGATATTAGGTATAGTGGCAAGCTTAAAGTTTATATCCAAAAAGACAGTGTTAAATGCCTGGGTAAGGATGTATATAAAGTTGTATAATTAGTGAATAACTAAGGGAGGTTGGTTATCATAACCGGCAATTAGGTAAGAATGTCTTTGTTGTTGTTGTTAAGTGCTGTTGAGTCAGTTCTGACTCATAGTGACCCTATGTGCAACAGAAACACTACCCAGTCCTGACCATCCTTACAACCACTGCTATGTTTGAGCCCATTGTTGCAGCCACTGTGTCAATCAATCTCGTTGAGGGTCTTCCTCTTTTTCACTAACCCTCGACTTTACCAAGCGTGATGTCCTTCTCCAGAGACTGGTCCCTCCTGATAACATGTCCAAAGTAAGTGAGCCAAAGTCTCACTATCCTCAATTCCAAGGAGCATTCTGGCTCTACTTTTCCCAAGAATAATATCTTAATGGTTTTAAGTGCTTTATTGTGACTCTAATCCTATATGTATTTCCCGTTTCAGAACGGATTTCATTTAATAAGTTAGTTACTTGAAGTAATACATGAGTATTAGAATGTCTAGCATCAAAAATTGATTCCTTCTTTCCTGACTTGGGACTCTCTGCTCAAAAACTTTTGATGGCTCCCCATTGCCTAGAGAGTAGAAGTTCATTTATTTAGCCCTAGCCAGCTTTGTCCACCTCCACTCTCTGATCCAGCTACTTATAATAGGAGTCTTCCTATTGTAGAGTTTTGGTAGAGGGCCCAGAGACCAGACCACCTATGCAGAGCTTGCTAAAAGATTGCAGAACTAGCGTCATAAGCCACCTCAATGATATAAAATAGGGGTCGAAGAAGTCAGAGTGAGGACAATTTTGGAGAAAGTTATAAGTAGGCATGTATTCCTCAAGCTAGGTAAGCAAATGCACCCCAAGGGAGTCCTTCAGGGACTGGGGTGTGATCTATGTCTAAAAGGAAAGAGGAAGTGGTTGACCGTTAGATCTGAAATAGTAAAGCAAAAAGTGGAGGTTACTTTGGAAATAGGCTGCATGACTGCTAACACAAGGCAGAAGTGTATGTGGGTCTGGCACAAGGAAACAGCTGTGGACATGTTAAGAAGGGCTTCATCTAATAGAGGGGTAGACCACCTTAAGGCCAGGACTGAAAGGGAGTTGTCGGCAGACCACTGGAGAGAGGCATTGCCAGCTTCAAACATACTACTGTCGGATATTTCACTAAAGCACATTATGAGTCATCTTTGGACATACACCATACCCTGAGGACATACTGAAGCCAGATCACAACCATAGCAGTCAGGTAAGACCTTTCCTAGGCACCCCATTCCCCTGTGTGGAGAAGTAGCCAGCTAGCCAGTTGAGGAGAAGGTAGAGTGACAGGAGAGAAAAGAAACCTAGCAAGCCCTCCTCATGTATGCTTCTAGGCCTGAAACAGAAAAGAGAAGAAACCTAGTAAGCCTGTCTTCTCTATGTATGCTTCTAAGCCTGAAATAGGCTGTAGCTTGGAAAGGAGAAATTTTCAGTTAGATGAGATTAGAGTTTTGGTGATTCCAATGGAGTTAATTGTTTATTCCAATTAAATGTACACATTTAATGCTTGAAGGTGGCCTGATAACCTTTTAGTATTTAAGAGTATAGGAAAACTGTGGAATCCAGCTGAGATATCCTCCCAGGACCTAGGAAGAACAGGTTATAGAACAAATTTAGCAGGGAGTAGAGAAGAGAATGAGGGCAGTGGTGGTTAAGTGGTAGAATTCTCGTCTTGCATGTGGGAGACTCAGGTTCAGTTCCCAGCCAATGTACCTCAAGCACAGCCACCACTCATCTGACAGTGGAAATTTGTGTGTTGCCGTGATGCAGAACCGGTTTTATTAGAGCTTCTAGACTAAGACAGACTTGGAAGAAAGACTTCATGATCTACTTCCAGAAATCAGATAATGAAAACCCTATAGATCACAATGTTCGATCCCATCATACATGGGATCACCATGAGTTGGTGACTGACTTGACAGCAACTATCAACTAACAACAGAGAAGAGAATAAAGCTGTTTACCCCTGTCCCATAACTGTACAGGTCCTCCAAGAAACTGGGACATACACAAAACTGGACCATCCCCCACCCCTCTCCTTCATCAACAAATCTGTTTCTGCATTGAATCATATAACACTGCAATACGTGACAATAGCTCCCTTCTAAAGAACAAGAGGGAGAGAAGGGGAAAAAGCTCCCTACCCTATATCCCACTCTCCTGCTCTCCCATTTCTGTGCTCCTCTGTACTACAAAACTTCAGGAGTTATATAAGCAACTCCATTCCTCTTCTCTCAGTCTCTTGAGTTCAATCAGACATTTGCACAAACTTCTCAAACCTAATAACTCTTGAGCATTTGTTTCCATTACCAGTGACCTCCACATTGCCAAATCTGATGGTGAGTTCTCAGCCCTCATCCTACTGGATCTGTTGGCAGCATTAGACACAGTTGAGCCCTTCCTTCTTTTTTTTTTCCTTTTTAATTGTGCTTGAAGTGAAAGTTTACAATTCAAGTTAGTGTCTCACACAAAAATTTATACATACATTGTTATGTGACCTTAGTTGCTCTCCCTATACTGTGACAGCACACTCCTCCTTTCCATCCTTGATTTCCTGTGTGCATTCAGCCATCTCCTGACTCACTCTGTCTTCTCATCTTGACTCTGGACTGGAGCTGCCCATTTAGACTGATGTCATCTTCTTGAGCTAAGAAGCACACCCTTCACAAGTATCATTTTATGTCTCATAGTCCAGTCTAATCTTTGTCTGAAGAGTTGGCCTTGGGAATGGTTTTAGTTTTGGGCTAACAGAGAGCCCGGGCACCATGTCTTCTGGGGTCTCTCCAGTCTCAGTCAGACCATTAAGTCTGGTCTTTTTACTAGAATTTGAGTTCTGCACCCTACTTTTCTCCTGCTTAATCAGGGACTCTCTGTTGTGTTCCCTGTCAGGGTGGTCATTGGTGGTAGCCGGGCACCATCTAGTTCTTCTGGTCTCAGGCTGATGGAGTCTCTGGTTTATGTGGCCCTTTCTGTCTTTTGGGTTAATACTTTCCTTGTGTCTTTGGTGTTATTCGTTCTTCTTTGCTCCAGGTGAGTTGGGACCAATTGATGCATCTTAGACGGCTGCTTACTAGCTTTTAAGACCCCAGATGGCACTCACCAAAGTGGGATGCAGAACATTTTCTTAATAAACTTTGTTATGCAAATTGACCTAGATGTCCCCTGAAAGCATGGTCCCCAGACCCCTACCCCTGCTACTGTGTCCCTCAAAGTGTTTGGTTGTATTCATGAAACTTCTTAGCTTTGGTTTAGTCCAGTTGTGCTGACTTCCCCTGTAGTGTGTGCTCTCCTTCTCTTCACCAAAGATAATTCTTGTCTACTATCTAATTAGTGAATACCCCTCTCCTTCCCTCCCCACCCTCGTAACCATCAAAGAATGTTTTCTTCTGTGTTTATATAGCTTTTCCTGAGTTCTTATAATAATGGTCTCATACAGTATTTGTCCTTTTGCGACTGACTAAATTCACTTAGCATAAAGCCTTCCAGATTCCTCCATGTTATAAGATGTTTCATGGATTCTTCATTGTTCTTTATCATTGTGTAGTATTCCATTGTGGGAATATACCATAATTTGTTTAGCCATTCGTCCACTGATGGGCACCTAAGTTGTTTCCATCTTTTTGCTATTGTGAACAGTGCTGCGATGAACATGGGTGTGCATATATCTATTCGTATGACGGCTCTTGTTTCTCTAGGATATATTCCAAGGAGCAGGATAGCTGGATCCTGTGGTACTTCTATTTCTAGCTTTTTAAGGAAGCACCAAATTTATTTCCAAAGTGGTTGTACCATTTTACATTCCCAGCAAGTGTTTAAGTGTTCCAGTCTCTCCACAACCTCTCCAGTATTTGTTATTTTGTGTTTTTTGGATTAATGCTAGCCTTGTTGGGGTGAGATGATATCTCATTGTAGTTTTGATCTGCATTTTTCTAATGGCTAATGATCGTGAGCATTTCTTCATGTGTCTGTTAACTCCCTGAATATCTTCTTTGGTGAGGTGCCTGTTGATATCCTTTGCCCATTTTTTAATTTGGTTATTTGTCTTTTGGTTGTTGAGGTTTTGCAGTATCTTGTAGATTTTAGAGATTAGACGCTGATTGCATTTGTTGTAGCCAAAAATTTTTTCCCAGTCTGTAGGTTCTTTTGACTCTTTTGGTGAAGTCTTTTGATGAGCCTAAGTGTTTAATTTTTAGGAGTTCCCAGTTATCTAGTTTCTATTCTGGTGTTTGTGCATTGTTACTTATAGTTTGTATTCTGTTTATGCTGTACATTAGGGCTCCTAGCATTGTCTCTATTTTTTCTGCCATGATCTTTATCATTTTGGATTTTATATTTAGGTCTTTGATCCATTTTGAGTTAGTTTTTGTGCATGGTATGAGGTGTGGGGTCTTGTTTCAGTTTTTTGCAGATGGATATCCAGTTACACCAGCACCATTTGTTAAAAAACTGTCTTTTCCCCAAGTAATGGACTTTGGGCCTTTGTCAAATATAAGCTACTCATAGGTAGATGAGTTTATGTCTGGATTCTCAATTCTGTTTTATTGGTCTATGTATCTGTTGTTGTACCAGTACCAGGCTGTTTTGACTACCATGGCGGTATAATAGGTTCTAAAATCAGGTAGTGTGAGGCTTCCCACTTAGTTCTTCTTCTTCAGTAATGCTTTACTTATCCAGGGCCTCTTCCCTTTCCATATGAAGGTGGTGATGGTTGTTTCTCCATTTCATTAAATAATACCATTGGAATTTGGATTGGGATTGCATTGTATCTGTAGATTGCTTTGGGTAGAATTGACATTTTCACAATGTTGAGTCTTCCTATCCATGAGTAAGGTATGTTTTTCCACTTATGCAGGTCTCTTTTGGTTTCTTGTAGTAGTGTCTTGTAGTTTTCATTGTATAGGTCTTTTACATCTCTGGTTAGATTTATTCCCAAATATTTTATCTTCTTGTGGGATATTATAAATGGTATTGATTTGGTGATTTCCTCTTGGAAGTTCTCTTTGTTGTTGTAGAGGAATCCAACTGATTTTTGTATGTTTATCTTGTATCCTGATATTGTGCTGAAATCTTCCATTAGTTCCAGTAGTTTTCTTGTGGATTCTTTGGGGTTTTCTGTGTAGAAGATCATATCATCTGCAAACAGATATACTTTTACTTCTTTCTTACCAATCTGGATGCCCTTTATTTCTTTTTCCAGTGTAATTGCTCTGGCTAGGACTTCCAGCACAATGTTGAATGAGAGTGGTGATAAAGGGCATTCTTGTCTGGTTCCCCTTCTCAAGGGGAATGCTTTCAAACTCTCTCCATTTAGGAAGATGTTGGCTGTTGGCTTTGTATAAATGCCCTTAATTATGTTGAGGAATTCCCCTTCTATTCCTAATTTGCAGAGAGATTTTATCATGAATGGGTGTTGGACTTTGTCAGATGCCGTTTCTGCGTAAAATGATAAGATCATGTGGTTCTTGACTTTTGTTTTATTAATGTGATGGATTACATTGATTGTTTTTCTAATGTTGAACCATCACTGCATACCTGGTATAAATCCCACTTGATCATGATGAATTTTTTTTTTTTTTTGATATGTTGTTGTTGAATTCTATTGGCTACAATTTTGTTGAGGATTTTTTGCGTCAATGTTCATGAGGGATATTGGTCTTAATTTTCTTTTTTTGTGATCCCTCCCTTCTTTTAACACACAATTAACTTGCATTGCAGAATTCTTTCTTGGTTCTTCTTCCTTACTGGCTTCTTTAGTGTCATCATCTAATTCCTCCTCATTGCCACAGTGTCTAAATTTTGGAATGCCTTAAGCCTCTGTCCAAGACCTGTTTCCCTCTCTATCTACCCTCATTTCTTCAGTGGTCTTATATAAACTCATAGCTTTTGAAAATCATTTAAGGACCCCCAAATATATATCTCCAGCCTAACTTTTCCCCTGATAGTCTGATTAATGTATCTAATTACTTATTTAACATGTCTTCTTGGTTTTCTAATAACAAAAAAAAAAAAAAACCTGTTGCCCTTGAGTGGATTCCGACTCACAGAGACCCTATAGGACAGAGCAGAAAGAAGTACAATATGATTTCTAAGGCTGTAATCTTTACAAAAGCAGACTGCCACATCTTTCTTCTGCAGAGCAGCTGATAGGTTCGAACTGCCAAACTATTGGTTAGCAGTTGAGTGCTTAACCACTATAGCTCCTAACAGACACCTAAAATTTAAGATGTCTACAACCAAATTCCTAATTCTCTTCACCCACCTTGAAATCTACACCTTCTACAACCTTTCCTAGAGCAGTAAAGAGTAATTCTATTCTTGCAGTTGCCTGGGTTAAAAAAACTTGACCATTTGTCTTAGCCATCTAGTGCTGCCATGATAAAAAAAAATACTTCAAGTAGATAGCTTTAAAGATAGGAATTTATTTTTTTACAGTTTTGGAGACTAGGAGTCCAATTCAGGCCATTAGCTTTGGGGGAGGGTCCTGCCTTGTCAGTAGCCCCGGGAGTTCCTTGGCATTCCTTGGTGCCTGACTCCTCCCTGTGTGTGTCTTTGTGTCTGTTTTGCTTGTTTTATAAGGAAAAAGTGATTAAGTTTAGGATCCACCCTATTTGATATGACCTCATTAACACAGTAAAGAAAACCCGTTTCCAAACAGGGCCATATTTACAAGTACAGGGGTTAGGACTGCAACACATATTTTGGGGGGACACAATTCAATTCATAATAATATTATTGACTCTTTTCCTTTTTTGCATCCCACTCTCAGCTCTATCAACAAAATATACTCAGAATCCAACCACTTATGCAACACCCTGGTCCAAGCAACTGTGATCTCTCTCCTGGTTCATTGGAGTAGCCTCCTAACTGGTCTCTTGTTACCTATCTGCCCTCACTTTCTATCACTTTTCTCCTTGTTTATCCCACTCTAGCTACACTGATTTTTTTGTTGTTCATATAAAATAGCAAGCACACCCTGCCACAGGGCCTTTGCACTTATTCTTACCTCTGTCTGTATCACTCCCAACTGCATGCTTACTCCCTCACTCCCTTTCTGCCTTTGCTCCAATGTAACCTCATCAATAAGGCCCACCCAAACCATCTTGTATTAAAATAACAACATCTGCTCTCACCATAACACTTAACCCTCCCAATCCATCTTTATTTTTCTACATAGCACGATCATCAGCTGACATATTATATATTCAAATGTTGATTTATTTTTTGTCACCACACTCTCCACCAGACTATAAATTCCCTGAAAGGGTACTTTGTTTTTTTATGGCCATATCCCCAGCCCATTGAACAGTATCTTGAATACTGTTATTATTGTTAGTTGCTGTCAAGTTGGCCCTCAACTCATGGTGACCCTATCCACAACAGAATAAAACACTGCTTGGTCCTGTACCATCCCCATGATTAGTTGCTGATCAGACCACTGTGACCTATAGGGTTTTCACTGGCTGATTTTTAGAGGTAGATATCCAGGCCTTTATTCCTAGTCTGGAAGCGCCACTAAAACTTGTTTATCATAATAGCAACACACAAGCCTGCACTGACAGACAGGTGGTGTCTGCACATGAGGTGCATTGGCCAGAACTGAACGTGGGTCTCGGCATGGAGGCAGTAATTCTACCATTGAACCACCACTGCTCCTGGAATACAGTAGGTAGTCACAAATAATTCTTGAGGGAATAAAGGAATGAATGAATGTTTCCTAACTTGATCTAGCCTTTCCACATGCAGTTCGCTCAAACAAGAAAGCCTCTTTTTATCCACCTTTCTTTCATGACAGCCCAGACTGAGCCAGTTAAAATCCTGTGCGTCCTTTGAGACTCCATTTCCATACCACCTCCTCTGTGACACTGCCTTAGTCACATGTAATTGCTCTTTCCCCAGAACGCGTAGCTTTCAGTTATATTCCATTTTCATCAAGCCTGTGCTCTTAACCAGTACATTGTACTGCCTCTCAGACCTGTTCTTTCTTGTTTTTAGGTTTGGGAAATGACTAACTCTGCAACCACAGGACCTTTTAATGTTGTAGACTTGTAAAATAGCTGTCTTTCAACTCCATACAACAGAATAAATCCTAACTCTGGAACTTTCGCTCAGTCCCACCACATATTATTTTCCCTTCTCCTTATTTTTTCTTTTCCCAAGCACATACTATATGTCAGTCATTTTCTTCAAGCTTATCTCATTTACATTAAGGAAAAAGTCCATCCCTTCCACTGGGTGGCCTTTCCTATGGCTATAGAAAGTGAGCAATCTCTCTCTCACTTGACCTATTTAATAGCTGATAGCCCCTCGCCTTTTATATTATAAAGCTAAGTGGTGGCAGTCAATAATGAGTTTAATAAACTTTTTATCTACTTTATACATGGGGGTAGGAATGGCATTGGGCTGTTGGGCATGTGAAGTCATTTTATATCTTCCCTGAAATAGTTTGGTAGATGAAAGAGATCAGTCACTTCAGCTCTGCAGCTCTCTGATAAGATCCCCATAGCCAATAAGAAGGGGTTATTTAAAAAACTGGAAAAGCTAGAAATATTAATGCTTTTTTTTCAACTCCTCCCCATTGTTATTTCCTGAGACCATTTTCAAGAGGAAGAATTTCATTAGAACCTCTAGTTGGGAATGTCTTTATTGAACAAAATTAGATTTGGAGGTCAGATTATCTCACAACTTCTATACAACTAATATCTTAAATGGTGTGTTTACACTGTTGGTCACCAGTTTAAATAACACCTTTCCTTTTTCCTGAGCCTCCTCCCATGACCCCAGGCAAAAGTAGTCACACCTTGCCTTGTGTGACCTTAGCTCTTTATTTATCCCTTGTTGCACTCATCACATTGTATTTTATAAAAATGTATTAAATCTCTTTCTCTGCTACTAGATCTTGAGCTCCTAAGGGCTGAGACTGTGGCTTATTCATGTGTGTGTACCCAAGGCCTACCAAGTAATATATGAAGTTGAATGAATTTATGGAGCCACAGTTTCCCAGATTCATATACTCGTCTCCTGTTATTGGCCCAATTAATTGATAGAGTCAATAGACATTTGTTGAGTAACTGCTGTGTGCCAGGTATTTTGAAGTGTTTGGTGTTCTTTAATCCTCATAGTGATTCTGAACGTTGTTATCCCTGTGTTACAGATGAGAGAGAGCTTAAGTGATTTACACAATCATATAGTCATTAAGTATATGTAAGTAAGTATATGTATAAGTAAAACCTGGCTTTGAACTCAAGTCACTTGAAGACAAATTCTGTATTCTTTCTCCTTTGTTAAAGCTTAAATGATCTTTCAGGCAGCTTTTTATAATGGAGTTTTATAATAAAGCTCTTCAACTACCAATTCTATTACAGCACTAAACTTATTTCTATAACTATTAGTGAACAGTCAGAATGGGAGAGCCAGAAGAATCCTTAAAGATCCTCCAATTCATTACTTTCATTTACAGATGACACAGTTGAGTCCCAGAGAGGAAAAGGTCTTGGCTAGTATCTCTAGGCTCCTACCAGATCAAATCATACTGTTCTTTCCATTGCTCCTACAGTGATTACTTCCAAATCCTTAATGAGGCCAATCATCCCCTACACATTGTGGCTCCTGTTGACCTGTCCAACACTAGATTGTGCTATTCTCCCTCACATTCTCTCCCCTCCAGTCATGATATAGAACACACTATACTCTCTAATTCCTCTCCTTCTGCCTAGAATACCCTTCCCTCTAACTGCGCCTAACTCCTATTTAGTCTTCAAATCTCAGCTTTGGCCTCCCTTCCTGGAAGCTTTCAGACTAGATTAGGTTCAGTATCTCACTGCTCCCATGGTTCATATGTCTATCACAACACATATCCATCTGTGTTTGTTGTTAGTTATCCAGGTTTATGTCTTTCTTGCTCATGTGGCTGGGAATTCCTCAAGGGCAAGAAGTATCACGGCCCACTCATTTCTATATCACTAGTGCCTAGTACAGGTCCTGGCACAAAGTTGGCATTCAGTGAATTTTGAATTAAACAATCACTTACCTGAATCAAGTCTGTAGTTGGACAAGCATTGGAAATGTGGTTTGGGATGCTTATTTCTATGATATCTTGAAGGTGTTTTTGAAGCTTTCCCAGTCTTGAGGCTCCAAAGAAACCAAAAACCAAACCTGTTGCCATCAGATTGATTCTAACTCATGACAACTCTATGTGTTACAGAGTAGAACTGCTCCATAGGGTTGTCTTGGCTGTAATCTTTATGGAAGCAAATTGCCAGGCCTTTCTTCCAGAGGGCTGCTACATGGGTTCGAACCACCAAGCTTTAGGGTAGTAGTTGAGCATAAACTGCTTGTGCCACCCAGGAACCTCCAAAGGAGCCCGCTATTTAGTAATACTACAACTATTTACAGGTGTCTCTAATGTTTGGGTGCTATTTGTAAGCTGCACCAAGAACTTCTATAGAAATCAGAACAGTATATTATATTATACATATATATAATATATATATATAATATATATATTATACCTGGAATGGTATATTCGGGCCTCCTCAGCCTGTGCTAATGATCTCATGATAATCTGTTCTCGCTAAGACAAACAAAATGCCTTCAGGTCTTTTTTTATGCTATGGTATACTACAGGAAGCATCCCCATATGGTATCTGTCTTCTTAACAGAATCAAAGATTTAAACTAAGTGAGTAAAGCCCTCTCCAGTACATTGTCCTACAGAAGACCAGTAGGATGATGGTTTTTGTGGAACATAAGGGCATTTCTGACTTCTCTGAAATCATGTACATCCCTTCTCAATATTATCGCATCTCAGCGCAGAGTACTAACCACTATACAATCACGGCCAAGACTCATTGGCTTTAGAAATAAAAGGAGGGGCCTTATTTTTGACATAGACACTTTCTATATAGGTAAACTTGAATGATTCATTTGACTTTTTGTAGCCTCCATCTCTTCATCTAAACAGTGAGGATCTTCTCTTCCCTACTTTTCAGAGATATCTCAAGGGTTTATTGAACTAGTGATCATACAGTTTTCTTAATAGCATGGAGCCTTCCTTATAGGCATTGAAGCAGGCTGGAGGAAGGGGGAGCATAATGGTGAGCACACTTGATGGGAGGCATTTCCTCAATGGAATTTGGCTTTGGCAGCAGTGGGGGGTGGGGAAGGGAAGAGGCCTCTGTAGGGTATTACTACCACTGGTCTATCAGTTTGTTGTACTGTGGTGGCTTGCATGTTGCTATGATGCTGGAAGCCATGCCATCGGTATTTCAATACCAGCAGAGTCACCCATGGTAGACAGGTTTCAGTGGAGCTTCCAAACTAAGACAGTCTAGGAAGAATAGCCTGGCTATCTACTTCCGAAAATTAGCCAGTAGAGACCCTATGAATCACAACAGATATTGTCCAGTACAGTGCTAGAAGATGAGCCCCCTAGGTTGGAAGGCACTCACAATACACAGTGGCTGCAAGAATGGACTTGAGCATACCAATGCTCTTGAAGGTGGCACAGGACTGGGCAACATTACATCCTCTTACACATAAGGTCACCATGAGTTGGAGCCAATGCAGCATCAACTAACAACAACAAGCAGGGTATTAGGCAATACAGAAAAGAATCCCAGGTGCCAGGCTAGTGCCCTGATTTGAATAGTTAGCCTCAGCAAGATGTCCAGACCAAGAAGAACTAGTAGAGTACATTTAAGTGAATGTCTTCAATGAGAGCCTGGAGCTGGAAGACTAAATCCAAATGTCACACCCTCAAGACAAGGCATATCCTGAAGGCAAGATGGAGTCAAGGGTCTCAAGCCGTATGTTAACTGAATCAGGGCAGAAGCATGTCTGGAGTGGCTGAGGATTGCCACCTTCCCCTTTAAGTACCCCAGGCTCACCATTTATGATTTTTTTTGGCCTGGGCTGAACAGGTAGTTTAAAGGTCCAGGGTCAAATTAGCAGGTTTTGAACATTCAAAGCATAGAGGAACAGAAGATGGTGGAGAAGGCAGCTTGGGGAGGAGTGGAATGATAGAATGAGTTAAGGACTTTCTGGAGAGATGTATTTGAAACAAAGCCTATTTTCCTCTGCCTGGAATTGTCAGTTTAGCCCGGTAGAAGAAACCACACATCCTTATGCACCATGAGGCTGATCTGGAATTCAGAGGCTCCAGAGGGCCAGGGAAGTCTTGGTTCTCTGTGGAACACTTGCATAGCCTGAGACCACAAGAACTGTTGGGCAGCATAACAGACAATTAATCATTTGTTATGCATTCAATTGCAAATCAAAATAAACCTAAATGAGCCACTGTTCAGGTTTGGCCTCTGATAATACTGAATGCATGCTTGAGAGGGGCAGTGTTGAGTATGTTTCTGTGGACTTCCAGCTACAAGGCAACCAAAACAGAAACTGATATTATTTCTCCATTTCTCTCAAGAAATAAATTCAAACTCCTTAGCATGTCATGAAAGACCCTTCGTTATCTGCCATCTGCCTGCCCTGCCACTCATTTCAGAATCTCAATTTGAAGTTTTATTTTCACATCTGCTGCTCAGTGACTACCTGACCTTGTGCAAGTAATATAAGCCCTCTAAGCCTCAGTTGCTTCATCTGAAAAATGGGGATAAAGATACCTATCTTGCAGGCTTGTAGTAATTATTAATGAGGTAATGCAAATAAAGCTCCCTAACAGAGTCTTTTGCTCATAGTATGTGCCAATTCAACATCTATATGATTTTTGTTATTATCATTGTGTAGTCTACATTGCAGCCAAACAACAACATTTTCTTCAAGCTGTCATTATACCAAGAGCATATACCTTTACTGAGGTGTTTATTAGAGTATGTTGCAATTCATGGATTAGCTGTCAGACAGCCCAACTGCATTGAAAACAAGGACAAGGGCAGTATCTTATTCATCTCTTTATCCCCAGAGATGACACATAGTAGCTGTTCAATTAAATGTTTGCTGATGGCATATGTGAAGTGTCTCTGTTCTTGAGAGCCTTGATTCTCAACCAAGCCTGGAATACTTCCTGGCCCCTAGTCTTCTACCACATATTAGGTATCTGCTCTGTGTCAGGAACCACATGAGGTGTTTTGCATGCTCTCATTTAATAGCCTTGCAACCCTTGTTGTTGTTGTGTGCTGTCGAGTCAATTGTGACACATAACAACCCTATAGGACAGAGTAGAACTGCCCCATAGTGTTTCCAAGGCTATAATCTTTATGGAAGTGAACTGCCACATCTTTCCCCCACGGAGTGGCTTGTAAGTTTGACTTTCAGTTAGCAACCGAGTGTTTACCCACTGCGCCACCACCCTAGGAGGCAGCTGTTATGTAAACACTTGACAGGTGAGTATAGAGACTCAATTAAGAGAAATGCCCGAAGTGTAAACATCAGATGTCATTTTATTATCAACCCACTGAGGACACAAATTGAGAGTTGAGCAATCCCCTTGGTCGGGTGTGAGACGTGAGACCCAGATTTCTTCCACCCAAAACCTGCTGCCTCTCCAGCCATTCCCTCCCCTCTCCTGGCACCTCTGTTGTTTGCATTTTACCAAGATTAATCAGACCAGTCTGTACTCTGAACTCAGAAAAACCTAGATTAAACATTTTCTAGCTTAAAAAATAAGAGTACAGAAAGTTAAATAATCAGCTATCATTTGTTGATTATTCACTGTGTGCAGGCACCATGTCAAGGTTTTCTCTACATTGTTTCTCATCCTCCTAAACTCCTGGAAGGTGAATATACCTGTCTGTCTTTTACCTTTGAAGAAACCAAGATCTGGAAGGGCCTCAAAACTTGCTGCCTGGAGCTGTGATTCCAACCCTGATCTGTCTGAACCCCATCTCTTTTTCTCATGGCACCAGTCTGCCCTGGGGAAGCAGTCTCAGCAGCCCTCAGGCCTCATTAAACAGAACTCTCTGCCTGAGTCCCCCCCAGAGGGAGGTGTGGGGAATGTGTCCTCCTGCCAAGACTGAGTGCCCAGTCACTACTCTGCAAGAGCAGGCCAGTAAAGTGGAAAAATAGTTCTTACTCCTAATGCTGACATCTGCCCTGCGGGTGAGAGCCAAATTCTCAAAACTGCCCGGTCAGTGGTACATAAGCCCACACCGCACACAGAGCGTATCAACACACAGAGGGTTCTGCCAGAATTTACATTTCCTGGAAGCCAGGTTGACCTGGTAGCCAATTTCGTTTTCTCTTGCTTCTAATTGCTGTTGTGATGAGTGGAGAGAGGGAAGAAGATAACATCCTGTGTTGTCTGCTACAGTAGAGAGACCATAGAGAAGCACACTGATCTCCAGAAACCATGCCCAGGGCAGTGGGCTTCCAGCGCCTGCTGGGTTTGCTCATTGAGATTACTCTTACCTTTGCACACAGCCATGGGCCCCTCTCTGTACCCCAAAGCAAGAGCTGAATAAGTCTGAGAGGGCAAGTGCTGGTTTCACTGTCTTATGTTGACGTCTGTGGCTCCCAAATAGCCCAGAGGCAGGCAGCCAGGGTTAGTAGGAAAAGCATGGCCAGACCTGAGACCAAATCCCCATTTCTGCCACCTGGTACCTGTGTGACAAAGAGCAAGGCTCTCAACTTTTGTAAGTCTCAGTTTCTTCTTCTGTTAAATGAAAGAAATGGCAGGATTATCCTGAAGATTATATATAAGAATATATATACAACAATTAACACATAGTAGATGCTAGGCAAGTGTTAATTGTCTTCCCTCCTTTTGTTCCCTTGAGTTCATTTATAATGCCCTTTTTAAGAGATAGAAGCAGTTATAATTGTTATTGGTTACTTTGTGAACTAAATACATTACAGATTAATCACATACAAACTCTATTTATAAACTATTTTCAGAACTGTAACCCTATTACAGTTATATATGTAAAATATATATACATCATGTTATATATTTTCTAGATAGTTGCTTTTCCTCCCTTTTTTTTCCCCCTCTTTTTCCTAAGGAAGGCCAGATGGAGCCCTGTTACATTCTCCTACACAAGATACCCTCAATCAAGGGTTAAAGCAGGCCTGCTTCCCATCCAGATGATCTATTCTAAAAGCTGCCTCTTGGCCATTGCCCACAGCTGAATACTGTTACTCTGAAGCCATCATTTCATTTGTTTCTCATTGTTCTGCAGTGTTTACATATCTTACATATTAGTATGATCTTTTATAGAGTACAGACAAGCCAAGGTTAACCCAGCCCGATCAGCTTTCCCTTAGAGGGTGGCCCTTTTTCCTATTAGCCCCTTTGCCTCTGTGTTACAAACCATTTCTTTTAAAAATAGCTCATTTACATAGAAAAAAAATTTTTAAGTGTGTGTTTTTTGTTGTTTCTTTTTTTCTTTAACATGAGGTTCACTTAACATTCTCAGAGAGCTGCTATTGAATATGGAGAAGAAGGAAAAGATACCACTGGGATGTGTGAATTTTTTTCTTTCCCTCACATAAGGAAGTCCCACCAACTCTGTTGAATTTGGCAAGGGACATGTTGCACTTGGGGCAGAGGAGGAGCTGGGCTGGCTCCAGACCAAATGCTGAAGAAGGTGCTATTTGCCTGCCATGCCCTTGCCACTCCTTTTTACAACTTTTTTCTCCAAAAAGTATCTCAGAATGGGTATGGACGTTTGAGTCGGATATGGGTCTGCATCCTGGTTCTGCCCTCTTTGTAAGCCCAGGAACTTGAGTTAACTTCTCTGAAGCTCAGTTTCCTTTTCTGGAAAAATAGGGGCTGATGCAGATGTGCCTAACAGCTGGGGGAATTTATGTGAAAGTGACTGGCAGGAGGGTGACAGAATGGATCCATGGCCCATGTCACTTTAGCTGATTGCAGTGGCTCCCTGACGCCCTGGGCTGTGAAGGATTCAGAGGCCTTGTCAAGATTTGGCCGGAAGGAGGGCTGTGGCCCGTTACTTCTTCCAAGTGACATGTGTCACTTACGTGCTGCCCCTGGTAACATACTAGGTAGCCAGAGAAAGTTGGGTCTTATAGCTTCTCTACCTGGCTCTCTTCTCCTGACCTGTTTTCCATCCAAACCATCACTACTCTCATCAGTTTTTTTTTAATTTTTAAAAATTTTTTTTTAATTTTGTTGCTGTTATAGCAAAGATATGACAGATAAACTCCTTCACCCTAATCACCTCCACTGATAGCTGATAAATCCTCTCAACTTATGGAGTCCCTGGGTGGTGCAAACAGTTAGTTGATGGCTCAAGTCCACCCAGAAGAAAAGCCCGGTGATCCACTTCCAAAACATCAGCCGTTGAAAACCTTATGGATCACAGTTCTACTCTGACACATACAGGGTCACCATGAGTCAGAATCGACTTGACGCCAACTGATTTGTTTTTGTTTTTGTTTGCTTTCCCAATTTATAGTACTTTTGCCCACACTCAGTAGGGGAGCTACCCTAGTGTCAGCAAGAGGATAGGTGCACCTAAGCCTTCCCTAAGTATTGTTCCCTGAAGTTTAGATGTTCTCATTTCTGAAACTAATATAGTTTTTAATTCTCTTTGTCCTGTCAGTTTATCCTTCTCATTTTCTATTAGGCAAACAATGGAGAGAGAGTTCTGAAGATCAGGATTCTTTAGGTCTAGACTTTAATAGATGTGTCTCAAATACCCCTGAGCTAAACCTGAGAAGCAAGGGTGGGTTCTTTTGGGGAGCATTTCCAAAAGGCATTGATTGATGCATGTGCACAGAAATTCTGACTGTTATTAGAAGAGGCTAGGCTGTGATAAAAATTAGCCAAGGCTCTTTTTGTCTTTACGCAATATGCCATCAACCGTCAAAAACCTCAATTACGCTTATTCCCAGTAACAGATCTTGCAAATAGAAAGTAACTCATCTGAGTAATAGCCTTATTCTTATCTTTCTCTCCCTTCTCTAGAGCCAGTACAGCCTCTATACCCTACTTTGGAATTCTAGTCAAGATGGTGTCAGTTCTTACTTTTTAAAATTAAACCCTCACATGTACTCCAATCCACAAAAAAGAAATACGCCTTGGCTAGTATGGAGGTGACGGTATTAATACAGGCTACATTTCTCTGGGTCACTGAATGTACCAGGCATCATACCAAGTCCTGTAATAGACTACAGCACATTTAATCTTTACAAATCCATAAAAGAGGTTTTATTTGCTCCATTTTACAGATGAGGAACCCAAGGCTCAGGGAGGTGAAGTTGTAACCAACATAACACAGCAAGTTAAGAGAGAATGTTGAGTGTCAAACCAGAAAATCCAAGTCTGTGGTCAGATCTAAGAGATGAGCACTGAGGCCCCAAACTTGTGTCAAAGCAAAGTATCAGAATGAGGGAAACACAGGAACTGCTGAGAATCAGGGCAGGAAGAGAAAGGACCCATGACTGAGCAGTCAAAAATCAGAAGATGTCTGATAGAGGCACTGTTTCGTTTGTTTGTTTCATTGTTGTTGAAAATACATACAGCGAAACATACACCACTAATGCAACAATTTCTACATGTACAATTCAGTGGCATTGATTATATGCTTCAAGTTGTGCAACCATTCTCACCCTCCTTTTCCAAATTGTCCCTCTCCCATTGCCATAAACTCACTGGCCCTTAAGCTGCCTATCTAACCTTTCAAGTTGCTGTTGTCAGTTTGATCCCATATAGATGGTTCTTTAGAACAGCACAGTGCTCAAGACAGACATTCTTTACTAATTAAGCTAAACCGTTATTTGGTTTAAAGAATAATTCAGGAGGATATTTTTGGTTTAAGGTTTAAAGATCATCTCAGGGCGATAGTTTCAGGGTTCATCCAGCTCCAGTGGCTCTAGAGAAGGCACTGTTTTATAGGGCACCATTAGTGTGTTGCAAGGAAGAAGACTGTCTTCCATGTCGACACCTGCTGATCAGCCCTTGGCCCTGAGATTGCCCCCAGGTGTCCTTTTTACTAAACCCTGAAGTCTGTAGGGAGTCCCTGGGTGGTATAAACCGTTAACTCACTCAACGACTAACCAAAAGGTTGAAGGTTCAAGTCCACTCTAAGGTGCCACAGAAGAAAGACCTGGTGATCTACTTTGGAAAAAGCAGCTATTGAAAACCCTATAGAGCACAGTTCTACTCTGACACATCATGAGTTGGAAACAACTCTATGGCAACTGGTTTGGTTTTTTAAATTCTGTAGGAAGGAGCTATTTTCCTAACAGCCAGTTTGGAATCAAAAAAGAACATTGGTTGGGCCAGATTTGAGAGCCACTTAATAGTACTATGCTCACTTATGGGAGATGTCACAGAAATAGAAGATAGGGTTCTAGCTCTGCAGATCTAACTTGCTGTAAGAGCAACAGAGCTAAGACGCCACTGATGAATATTGCACCAACAGAACACCTTTTTTCCACTTCCCCACCCCTTCCACACCCCAACAGTCCTGCCTCCCTTACTCACAGAAGAGGCCAATAATTGTTTACCAGCACTTATTGTTTGGGTTATGAAACAAATGCAAGAAGTAATTTTATATCTTTGGAGTCATGGAGCTTCAGAAAGCCAGTCTGAGCTCATTGGAGCCAGTCATAGTTTTGTATATAGGAGAGCAAGTGTGGCTTCTTGTCTGCAGGGGTGAGAAAATTTGGGGAAACTTTAGAAAGGCCTCAAAGTTTTCTGGGCTATTCAGTCTTTCTTACAAAGCAACTTTGGTTGTGTTAAGTATAAGTGAATGAGAAACATATGGATTAAATTTCTACTGTGATCACATATGGGTTTCAGAATGATGAAGAATGAGGAATTCAGGGTTTAAGGAGTCCAAAATACTTTGCAAATAATTCAGGGCATTGCAGGCAACATTTGGCTGCCTCTCGCCATACCAAATTTGGGGACCATTTGGTTTGGTAACAGATCTGCTTGCTCAATGCTCTCCCTGCCTACTCAAACTGCTGAGCCCCAGGAGATATCTGTGGACAGGTTCCATGTGTTCTTGTTTTGCTCAAACTGAAATAAAGAGATTGAGTTTCTAGGAAGGGAAAACCATTTAATGGGGGACTCTTAGCCTTTCAGAAATCTCTAAACAGAAGAGAGGAAAATTTGGCAAGCCTGAGGTTTATGAACTGTGTGTCGCTTATAGGTTATTGGACATGTTTTGTGTCATTGCTCTTAATGTCATTGTGAATGATAATGGTGGCCATGTCCTGCATTTGTATAGTGATTTATATTACCTACATATTACATATTATATACACATTACATATATAGATATAGATATGTACACACACACAATATGTGTTACAACAACCTACAATATGGGAATTACAGAGGGTTTTGGGAGGATGCAAGGAGGAGCACTTCATTAGGGAAGTAGCCAGAGTTTAGGGAAGGCTTCCTGGAGGAGATAATGTTGAGCTGAGCCTTAAAAGGACATGTTAGAGTTAGCCAGGAGAAGGTGAGAGGAAGTGCCTGCTAGGCAGAAAGAGGTGAATTCATGAATGTTCAAAGATGAGAAAGAAAATGGCAAACTCAGGAAATTTTAAGTTGTTCAGTACGTCTGGGACCTAGGCTATGATGGGTTTGTTTCAGCAAAAAACCCATGATGGGGCAGAGGAATGGGAAATGATAACATGTGCAGTTAGGCCAAAGAGATAGATAAAAGCCAGATCAGAAGGAGCCTCATATGTCATGGAAAGCTTCTAAAGGATGTGAGGAAGATAAATTACATAATTAGGTTTGTGTTTGAGAATGATCACTCTACAGAAAGTATGAGAGTTAGAGTCTCTGAGAGGGGGTTGGAGAGGTGCAGGGTGGAGGACAATATTTGACACAGGGAAACTTGTTTGGTGGCTGTTGCAGTAATCCAAGGAAGAGATGATGAAGGACTGGACTAGGGTCATGGCAGTGGGGAGATACGGAGGGCTTGTGTTTGAGAAATAGAATTGACAGAACTTGGTAACCTACTGTGTAGGAGATGAGAGACATGAACACATCAAGTAGTCAAGAATGGTACCCTGGTGGCTGGGTAAACAGAGTACCATTTATTGAGACAGGGCTTCTCAGAACAAGAGTAGCCCTGGGAGGAAAGATGACAGCTTCCATTTTGGACATATTGATTAGCATCCAGGTCAAAAGTTCAGTGTAGAGCTAGGGAACAAGGATTGGGTTTAAGATAAAGATTTAGGATTCATTAACATATAAATTGTCATTAGAGACATGGGAGTGGACAAGCTGACCCCAGGAGATGTAGGGAGTGAGATAAACATGGAGGAGAGAGTCCAGGAGGGAGAGAAGAACTTCCCGAAGAGACAGAGCCAATAAGGGGTAAAGCCTGGACCTGTACCCAGGTCTTTGGACTCCCAACATTTCACTGTCCCCATAAAAGAGTAGAATTAAGCCATCTGTTGTTTAACATTTCTTGAGAGAATACTATGCTTTAGGATCTTTACAAAGGAGCCCTGGTGATGTAGTGGTTAAGCACTCGGTTGCTAACTGAAAGATCAGTGGTTCAAACCTACCAGCCCCTCTGCTGGAGAAAAGACCTGATGATCTACTCCTGTAAAGATGACAGCCTAGGAAACCTCATGGGGCCATTCTACTCTGTCATATAGGGTCACTACGAGTCAAAACCTACTTGACAGCACACAACAACACATTATACCATTTAGTACTCGCACAACACTTCGTGGTAGATCAAATTCCTTTACAGATGAAGAAACTGAGTCTCAGTTGCCCAAAGTTATATAACTAGTAAATGACTTAACCAGAATGAAACCCAGGTTTGTTTGACTCCAAAGTCTATGCCCATATTACTAAACCACGTTCACTGCCTTTAAGATAAGATGAGGTTCCTCACTGTTCTGTAGAGAAGCAGGTGTGTAAATAGCTCATTACAGTTCAGCCTAAGAAGTCCTAAAATAGAAGCGAACGCTAAGAGCCCACATTCATACACAGAATCTCTGTGCTCTTTTTCGTACTGTGTAGTGAGCTGGAAGTTGGCTGGAATGTGTATAAATCGTTTTTCTCTAGTAAGACGATAGCATAGCCCATTTGCAGGGAGAGATGAGCCACCATGGAAATACCCAGTCCCCACACATGCCTGTGGCTACCCTCTAAAATTCCCAACCTGGCTGGAGGCACTCAAAAAAAAAAACCTCCTCTTCTCTCCCAGGACTGCTGGCGCCTGGAGCCTGCCTCCTGCACCTGCCAAAGGCTTAGGCCAGCCTTGGGAGATGGGGTGGGAGAAGGCAGAGCTGACAAACTGGACCAGCTCCTTACTCTGAGCCCAGTCATATCTCCCAGAAAGAGATGTGAGCAGGCATCTGGGTTTTGTCACTGACAGGAGCCTAGAGTTAGATGAAATTCAGTCAATGGCATGCACTAATGGAGCCAGCTTGGGCACAGACATGAAGAGAGGCAGGAGTGCGTGGAGAGAGGCTTTAATCTGGCTCTACCATTTCTGATCTTTGTGATCCCGGGCATTTTGCTTACCCTCTTTGTCTTGTGTCTCCACCTGTATTACAGGCTGAGTGTGTTTGACTCTTCATACTGTTAATTATCTCATATAAGGTGATGTATGCGAAGGCACATTCACAAGTCAGTTGATATCCAAGTTATCCCCCAACCCATCCTGCATGCCAACTCCCACTAGACTGTGAATTTCAGAAGAACAAAAACTACGTCATCTACATTGCTCTGTTCATCTTTCTATCCCTTTATTTAAAATAGAACTTTGCACTCAGTACGTGTTTAATAAATATTTGCTAAATATTTACTCAGCTAATGTAAGAAATTATAGATCCATATCAAACTGGTTGCCATCAAGTAGATTCTAACTCATGGTGACCCCCATGCATGCCAGAGCAGAACAGTGCTCCGCAGGGTTTTCAATGACTATAATCTTACAGAAATAGATTGTCAGGCCTTTCCTCCATGGTGCTACTGGATGGATTTAAATCACAAATCTTTTGGTTAGTAGCTGAGCACACACCATTCACACCACTCAAGGAACTATTATATATTAAAAACAAACAAAACCCATTGCTGTTGAGTTGATTCCAACTCATAGGAACCCTGTAGGACAGAGTAGAACTGCCCCATAGGGTTTCCAAGGAGCATCTGGTGGATTCAAACTGCCGACCTTTTGGTTAGCAGCTATAGCTCTTAACCACTATGCCACCAGGGTTTCCTATTATAGATCCCATTGCCATTGAGTGGATTCCAACTCATAGTAACCATTAAATGAGGAGTCCTTGGGTGGTGCAGACAGTTAAGTGCTAGACTACTAACCAGAAGGTTAGTGGTTCAAACCCAACCAGAGGCACCTCAGAAGAAAGGGTTGGTGATTAGCATCTGAAAGATCACAGCCCTGAAAACCTTATGGAACACAGTTTTATCCTGCAACATATGGGGTCACCATGAATTGGAATCAATTCAAAGGTAACTGGTTTGGTTTTGGTTTAGCCATTAAATATAATGCAGGGAGTTGACAGTCAAGAATGCTCTCCACCCCAAATCTTAGCCACAGGTCAGAAGGATGGTAGAGCTAAGAGGGTACTTAGGGAAACCCATGAGGCAGCCCAAGGCAGTCCCATGAGCTGCAGGCCATGTGAGGGCAGAGTCTGCTTAGAAATAGCTTGCAGGAGAGTTTTGATTGACCCGCTGAGCTAGAATGACTCAGCTTCCTGAGATCTTGGAGGATTTCAAAGACAAATATCAAACATCCTCTAGACCAATCCTCTTATTTTATAGATGGGGAGAATGAGATCTAGAGAGGGAAATAACCTGGTAGTTCATAGCTTGGCTCCTGCTTGGATCCTGAAATTACCTCTCTTCTATTTACCAGCTATTTGACTTCCTTCAGATTAGATTTCCTCATTTGTGAAGTAAGTATAATAATAGGACCTAGCTCACTGGGTTGTCATGAGTATTAAAAGTCTGTATATAGCATAGAAGAGTTTATGGCACATAATAAGCCCACAATAACTGTTGGCAGTTACTATTTTATTATTTTTAATATTATTATTATTACCTGATATAGAAGATGGCTTTAATGGGGCTTTTTCCGAGCCATAGGTTTTAAAAATTTGAATTTTCGACAAGCAGTAAGATATGTTGATACAAAAATACACCCACATTTCAAACTATATTCTCTTTTATTTAAAGTAAAATGCAGAACTTTAAACTGAACCTTAGTGGAAATCAAAATCTAACCATTCTGCTTAGAGTGCCCTTCCTTTCTAAGCAAACACTTATTCTTCCTTCAAGGCCTAGCTCCCCTGCGGCCACCTCTGTGAAGTGCTCGCTCTTCTCCTGGGCAGAGTTAGTTATTCCTTCCTTTAGGCTCTCACCATTCTCCTCTTATCTTACTGTGGCACACAGCATGTTCTGTTGTAATTTATTTATTACCACCTGTATGGGCATTGCCAGACTAGGGGCTCCTGGAGGGAAGGGACCATACCTTATTATTTTTATGACCTGTTTTTGAGCTCAGTGCATGGCATACAGTCACCAACCAAATGTTTTGTTGGGTTTTATAACTTCACTTGTATCGCATATAATTTAAAGAGTATACACAATGTCTACAGTATACATTTTAAGCAATAATAATAAAATAAGCAGCCATGTACCCATCACCCAGCTTATGAAAGCGACTATTACCAGCACATTTTAAGTATGAAATTTTAAATAAATGTTAACTATTTTTTTGCTTATTTTTGCTTAATGGTCTACCTCTTTGAGGTAATTTTGAGTCTTGATATAGTCATGCCCCACAATAACCAATCTTCCCAAATTTATAGCATCTGAAAGTATGGTAAGTAAGTTTGACTTCTACATCATTATCTACTTGTTTATTAAGAATATTGGTTAAAACAGCTAGAAAAAGAAATAAAGGGCATCCAAATTGGTAGGGAAGAAGACAGAGTATCTCTATTTGCAGATGGTATGAAATTATACACAGAAAACCCCAAAGAATCCACAAGAAAACTACTGGAACTAATAGAAGATTTCAGCAAAGTTTCAGGATACAAGATAAACATACAAAAATCAGTTAGATTCCTTTACACCAACAAAGGGAACCTCGAAGAGGAAATCACCAAAACAATACCATTTACAATAGCCCCCAAGAAGATAAAATACTTAGGAATAAATCTAACCAGAGACATAAAAGACCTATACAATGAAAACTACAAGACACTACTGCAAGAAACCAAATGACACCTATGTAAGTGGAAAAACATACCTTGCTCATGGATAGGTAGACTCAACATTGTGAAAATGTCAATTCTACCTAAAGTGATCTACAGATACAATGCAATCCCGATCCAAATTCCACCAGCATTTTTTAATGAGATGGAAAAACAAATCACCAACTTTATATGGAAAGGAAAGAGGCCCTGAATAAGTAAAGTATTACTCAAGAAGAAGAACAAAGTGGGAGGCCTCACATTATCTGATTTTAGAGCCTATTATACCACCACGGTAGTCAAAACAACCTGGTACTGGTACACAGATACATAAATCAATGGAACAGAATTGAGAATCCAGACATAAATTCATCCACCTGTGAGCAGCCGATATTTGACAAAGGCCCAAAGTCTGTTACTTGGGGGAAAGACAGTCTCTTTAAAAAATGGTGCTGGCATAGCTGGATGTCCATCTGCAAAAAATACTGAAACAAGACCCATACCTCACACCATGGACAAAAACTAACTCAAAATGGATCAAAGACTTAAATATAAAATCAAAAACAATAAAGATCATGGAAGAAAAAATAGGGACAACGCTAGGAGCCCTAATACATGGCATAAACACAATACGAACCATAAGTAACAATGCACAAACACCAGAAGAGAGACTAGATAACTGAGAGATCCTAAAAATCAAACACTTATTCTCATCAAAAGACTTCACCAGAAGAGTCAAAAGACAACCTACAGACTGGGAAAAAAATTTTGGCTACGACAAATCCAATCAGCGTCTAATCTCTAAAATCTACAAGATACTGCAAAACTGCAACAACAAAAAGACAACCCAATTAAAAAATGGGCAAAGGCTATGGACAGGCACTTCACCAAAGAAGATATTCAGGAGGCTAACAGACACGTGAAGAAATGCTCATGATCATTAGCCATTAGAGAAATGCAAATCAAAACTACAATGAGATATCCTCTTACCCCAACAAGGCTAGCATTAATCCAAAAAACACAAAACAATAAATGCTGAAGAGATTGTAGAGAGACTGGAACACTTATACCTAGTTGGTGGGAATGTAAAATGGTACAACCACTTTGGAAATCAATTTGGTGCTTCCTTAAAAAGCTAGAAATAGAAGTAACATAGGATCCAGCTATCCTGCTCCTTGGAGTATCTCCTAGAGTAATAAGACCCACCACACGAATAGATATATGCACACCCATGTTCATTGCAGCACTGTTCACAATAGCAAAAAGATGGAAACAACCAAGGTTCCCATCAACGGATGAGTGGATAAACAGATTATGGTATATCCACACAGTACTACGCAACAATAAAGAAAAACAATGAAGCCATGGAACATCTTATTACATGGAGGAATCTGGAGGGCATTATGCTGAGTGAATTTAGTCAGTTACAGAAGGACAAATATTGTGTAAGACCACTATTATAAGAACTCAAGAAAAGGTTTAAACAGAGAAGAAAACATTCTTTGATGGTTACGAGGGTGGGGGAGGGTTATTTACTAACTGGATAGTAGATAAGAATTATCTTAGGTGAAAAGAAGGAGAGCACTCACTACAGGGGAAGTCAGCACAACGGGATTAAACCAAAGCTAAGAAGTTTCCTGAATACAAACACTTTGAGGGACAGAGTAGCTGTGGTAGGGGTCTGGGGACCATGCTTTCAGGGGACATCTAGGTCAGTTGGCGTAACAAAGCTTATTAAGAAAATGTTCTGCATCCTACTTTGGTGAGTGGTATCTGGGCTCTTAAAAGCTAATGAGCAGCCATCTAAGATGCATCAATTGGTCCCAACCACCTGGAGTAAAGGAGAATGAAGAACACCAAAGAGATATGGAAAGTATTAGCCCAAGACACAGAAAGGGCTGCATAAACCAGAGATTTCATCAGCCTGAGACCAGAAGAACTAGATGGTGCCCACCTACCACCAATGACTGCCCAACAGGGAACACAACAGAGAGTCCCTGATGGAGCAGGAGAAAGGTGGAGTGCAGAACTCAAATTCTAATAAGAAGACCAGACTTAATGGTCTGACTGAGACAGGAGGAACCCTGGAAAGCATGCCCCTGGATTCTCTATCAGCCCAAAGCTAAAACAATTTCCAAGGCCAACTCTTCAGACAGGGATTGGACTGGACTGTGGGACATAAAGTGATACTTGTGAGGAGTGTGCCTCTTAGCTCAAGTAGATATAAGAGACTAAAGAGACTAAACGGGCAGCTTCTGTCCAGAGGTGAGATGGGAAGGCAGAGAGGGTTAGGAGCTGGTTGAATGGTCATGGGGAATCAGGGGTGGAAAGGAGGAGTGTGCTGTCACAGTATGGGAGAGCAATTAGGGTCACATAAGAATGCCTGTATAAATTTTTATATGGGAGACTAACTTGAAATGTAAACTTCATTTAAACTACAACTATTAAAAAAAAAAAAAAGAATATTGGTTAAAATAAGATGAAAGACAAATCTAGATACCTCCTTACATGGTAAGAATTGAATTTGAGTGTGGTTGTTCAACCAGTCACCCAATTACTCCTTCATACAAACCGCATTTCAAGGAGAACTAATATTTATTTAGTATTTAACATATAAACCAAAGCCAAAAAAATATTTGCCATTGGTCATATCTGACTGTGCATCAGAGTAGATCTGTACTCCATAGGGTTTTCAATGGCTGATTTTTTGGAAGTGGATTGCTGGACCTTTCTTCCAACGCACCTTTGGGTGGACTCAGACCTTCAACCATACAGTTAGCAAGCCAGACCATTTAATTTTCACAAAAGTCCTCCAAGATAGATATAATTTCCCACATTTTAGAATTGAAGAAATAACTCCCAGAGGAGTTACCTTGTCTAAAATCACCTGGCAGAGTCAAGAATAGAATGAAGATGGGTCTTAATCTCAACCTGGCTTCTTTCCTCTACTTTTCACAAACGCGTCAGAGAAAAACTTAACAAAAGCCTTTTGGAAATGAACATTATCTAACCTACTTGTCTGCAAGACCATTGGATTCTTCTATTTGAGTGTTGGCCATTAATGAGATGGATTGACACAATGGCTACAACAATGGGTTTAAGCATAACAGCGATCACGAGTATGGCACAGGACTGGCTAATGTTTCATTCTGTTGTACATAGGGTCACTAGGAGTCAGAACCAACTCAATGGCACCTAACAACAACAACAACAACATGTTGGCTCTAGTTTTTATTGTTTTCTGCCCTTGAAGGGCAGATGAAGGATTCAAAGAAGCAACAATAGCATATAAGCAAGACCATACTTTGGCAGTAACAAACAGAGAACCTGTAGAACATGGTGCCAATGTAGCCAGACAGCTTTCTGTTATTGTAGACTCAGTCATCTTATTTAATTCTCTTTGCCTCAGTGTAGGAGCCCTGGTGGCGCAGTGGCTTAGCGCTTGGCTGTTAACCAAAAGGTCAGCAGTTTGAATCCACCAGCTTCTCCATGGGAGAAAGATGTGGCATTCTGCTTCCATAAAGATTTACAGCCTTGGAAAACCTCAACAACAAAAAGACAAATAACCCAATTAAAAAATGGGCAAAGGATATGAACAGGCACTTCACCAAAGAAGACATTCAGGTGGCTAACAGATACACGAGGAAATGCTCACGATCATTAGCCATTAGAGAAATGCAGATCAAAACTACCATGAGATACCATCTCACCCCAACAAGGCTAGCATTAATCCAAAAATCACAAAATAATAACTGTTGGAGAGGTTGTGGAGAGACTGGAACACTTATGCACTGTCGGTGGGAATGTAAAATGGTACAACCACTTTGGAAATCGATTTAGTGCTTCCTTAAAAAGCTAGAAATAGAAGAACCGTACAACCCAGCAATCCCACTCCTTGGAATATATCCTAGAGAAATAAGAGCCATCACATGAATAGATATATGCACACCTATGATCACTGCAGCACTGTTCACAATAGCAAAAAGATGGAAGCAACCTAGGTGGCCATCAACGGACGAATGGATGAACAAATTATGGTATATTCACACAATGGAATACTATGCAATGATAAAGAATAACAATGAATCTGAAAAACATCTCATAATATGGATGAATCTGGAAGGCATTATGCTGAGTGACATTGATCAGTCACAAAAGGACAAATATTGTGTGAGACCACTATTATAAGAACTCAAGAAAAGGTTTAAACACAGAAGAAAGCATTCTTTGATGGTTACGAGGGTGGGGAGAGATGGTGAGGGGTATTCACTAACTAGATAGTAGACAAGAATTATCTTAGATGAAGGGAAGGACAGCGCACACTACAGGGAAAGTCAGCACAATGGGACTAAACCAAAGCTAAGAAGTTTCCTGAATACAACTAAACACTTCAGTGGACAAAGTAGCAGAGGTGTGGGTCTGGGTGCCATGCTTTCAGGGGACATCTAGGTAAATTGGCATAACAAAGTTTATTAAGAAAATGTTCTGCATCCCACTTTGGTGAGTGGTGTCTGGGGTCTTAAAAGCTAATGAGCAGCCATCTAAGATGCATCAATTGGTCCCAACCCACCTGGAGTAAAGGAAAATGAAGAACACCAAAGACACAAGGAAAGTATTAGCCCAAGAGACAGAAAGGGCCACATAAATCAGAGACTTCATCAGCCTGAGACCAGAAGAACTAGATGGTGCCTGGCTACCACCAATGACCGCCCTGATAGGGAACACAACAGAGAGTCCCTGATGGAGCAGGAGAAAAGTAGGGTGTAGAACTCAAATTCTGTTAAAAAGCCCAGACTTAATGGTTTGATTGAGACTGGAGGGACCCCAGAAGACATGGTCCCCGGACTCTCTGTTAGCCCAAAACTAAAACCATTCCCAAGGCCAACTCTTCAGACAAAGATTAGACTGGATTATGGAACATAAAATGATGCTCATGAAGGGTGTGATTCTTAGCTCAAGTAGATACCTGAGTCTAAATGGGCAGCCTCTGTCTAGAGTCAAGATGAGAAGGCAGAGAGGGTCAGGAGCTGGTTGAATGCACACAGGAAATCCAGGGTGGAAAGGAGGAGTGTGCTGTCTCAGTACAGAGAGAGCGATTAGGGTCACATAACAATGTATGTATAAACGTTTGTATGAAAGACAAACTTGAATTGTAAACTTCCACTCAAAGCACAACAATAAAATAAAAAAAGATTTACAGCCTTGGAAAGCATATGGGGGAGTTCTACCCTGTCCTGTAATGTCACTGTAAGTCAGAATCTACTCTACAGCAGTGGTTTAGGGTTTGGGCCTCTGTGTATATATCTTCCATGAGTGTTGTTGTGAGGTTTAAGTGATTTAATACTTGTAATGTATAACCTCTCTGAGACGAATTCATCAAATGAGGCTAAGAGTCCTGGAGGGGATGGGGTACAGGGCATTAAAAGAGATAATCTGGTTCTTGTAGGTGTTCATCTATCTGTCCATACCCCAGGTCATTAATAGTTATGAGCATGGACTATCTTATTCACCTCAAAGAAACTCTGGGATGCAATTTAGGGCAGAGTTTTCTTGTGTTGGCATGTAATAGAATTTTCACTGGGCAAAGGCAAAGTGATGAAAATGAAGATCATTTAATGTGCGCCCCTTCTGGCTAGATCACTCTCCATATCACACAAACACACATGCACGCACGCTCACTCACACACACACACACTAACACATCTTTCACCTAAATAATTTCTATGTATGTTTTACCTCTTAATTCAAATATCACTTCCTCAAAGAAGCCTTCCCTAAGCCCTAGACGAGATTAGATACCTCACCTCTATCGTCTTATAGTACCTTTTGACTTTCCTTCACACACTTATCACAGTGGGTAATTACTCATTTGTGTGACGAAACCAACTGTCCCAGTTTGCCTGAAACCAAGGGGTCTTCTGACATAGGACTTTCAGTGCTAAAACTAAGAGACTCCTGGCTAAACCTGGAAAATTTGTCACCCTAGTCTGTCTCCCTCTTAAAATGGTAAGCTGCATAAAGGCAGGAACTGTGCTCCTTTGCTTACTATTCTATCTCCAGTGCCTGGAACAGACCAGGGTCACAACAGGTGCTCAGAAAACACCTGTTGAACCAATAAAAGAATGAATGAATATGTCAGTATAGACTGAACTGTCTTTTCTTGTATGTTGTTGTTGTTGTTATTAATTGCCATACAGTTGATTCTGAGTCATGGTGACCCCATGTGTGCAGAATGGAACTACTCCATACGGTTTTCGAGGCTATGACCTTTTGGAAGCAAATTGCCAGGCATGTCTTCCAAGGCTCCTCTGGGTGAGTTCGAACTGCCAACATTTTGGCTGTTAATAGAGCACTTAACCATTGCACGACCCAGAGAGATTGTTCTTCCTATTGTAGGTGCTAAATATCCCTTTTTAATGAGAGGATAGTGATAATAGATTTTATAATTCTTCCATTGTGTGGCAAAATTTAAAGTTAACAGTGCTGGGTGGTTTCCTTGCCTTTCCTCACCTTCGTCCCATTTGGGGATAAGAAAACGATTTAAGGAATCACTAGTTTAATGAAAAGTGAGCCAGAAGTAGTTGGGGTCAAGGCAATCAAAGGTCTATTCTTGTGCTAAAATGCTAGACTATAAACTCCCTGAAGGAAGAATTATGGCTATTCAGTTCATTTCTGTAATCCCAGGGCCTAGCACCGTGCTAGGCGTATAGTAAGTCTGAGTAAATACTTACTGAATAAATGAATGAATTTTCTCTCTAGCCTCAAGACATGGGGGAGTAGAACCTTGTGTGCCTTATTTCCTTCTCCTCATCTTCTAACTCCCCATTCACGACCATAATTTTTACTTCAATGTCCACTTGTACGATCTATTCCTGCTGTCCTGTCTCATTTCTTGGTACCTTTTCCCCATACCTATAAGGAACCTCCATAGTCCTGACACAAAAAAACCATGGCAGTACCTTGAATACTAAGTGCATCTCTCTCTATTTCTCTCACCTCCATGCCTTTACTCAAGCTATTCCCTCAAACTGGAATGCTACTCCACCTCTTCTGGCTAAATCCCACTAGTCTTTTAAAACTAACTTTATGCCACATCCTGTAAAAAGTCTCCTTGGACCATCCCACTCCTCACCCCCTCTCCTGGCTACAGTGTCCATCTGCAACATTCTATCTTTGTCTTTACCATCCCATATACCACACTGTGTTCTAGTTATCTGCTTATTTGTCTAGCTCTCCCCTAAATGGGGAGCTTCTTAAAGACAAGAACTGTGTCTGATTCATCTCTGTGTCTCCAGCACCCAGTAGAGGGAGAGAGCATAATATTAGGTGACTAGTAAATGTTTGTAGAAGGAAGGGAATATATCAGTTACCCATTGGCACAAAAATGCTTAGTAGGAAGCAAACACAGAAGCTTTGTGACCTACAAAAATAGACATTTATTTTTGGTCACAAGTCTACCAGTTGGCTGAGTGATTCTGGCGCTCTGGGCTGATCAGCTGCTAGTCAACTAGGAGGCCTTGTTGATATTGCCTGCATTCTCTTATATATCTGAGGTCACCTGAGACAACTGGGCTGACTCAGTTCTGTTCCACATGTCTTTTCATGCAACAGGTTAGCCTGGATATGTTCTCTTGGTGAAAGCAGAGGAGCAAGAGGAGTGGAAGCACACAGCCCTCTTGAGGCCTCAGTATGGAAAACTGGCAGTGTCACTGCCATCTCATTCTATTGTCCAAAACAAGTCACAAGTCTGGCCCAGATTCAACCATCTGCCATCAGTTGATTCCGACTCATGGTGACCCCATGTGTGTCAGAGTAGAACTGTGTGTATAGGGTTTTCAGAGGCTGATTTTTCAGAAGTAAATCTTCAGGTGGACTTGAACCTCCAACCTTTCAGTTAGCAGCCAAGCGCAATAACCATTTGCACCACCCACAGACTCCAGCTGAGATTCAAGAGGTGGCTAGATGTAGCCGCAAAGCTACATTGCAAAGGGTGTGGATACAGGGAGAGGCGGAGAACAGATGCCATTTGTGCAATCTGTCTGCCACAAGGAGAGAGTCAGCAAGGAAAAGTCTAATTAGCGTCTTCCCAATACAGTCACTTTTGCTCCCCTGACATCTAAATGAATTTATCAGAAAGGTTTCCAAAGATGGAGCCATGGCTTTCCTTGGAAGGGAGTGACTCTCACCACGAAAAGTATTCAATAAGAAGCTGAATTCCACTGTCGTAGAAATAACAGGTGGGAGGACCATAGACAGTCAATGTTTTCACGTACTCTGCCCCTTTCTTTCCAGATCAGCAGAGACCCGATTTTTGTACCAGGCGTCTGGGGCCCTTATTTCTCAGCCATGGTCCCTGGGTTGTGGCTGAATGAAGGCGGTCAGAGTGTTACTGGAAAATTGGTAAGTTGACACTTCCTACAGTATAGTCATGAACGTGTTTGCACCCGACTAGCCCATTTGGTCACATTACCCCTGTACTCAGTGTCTGGTCAATGTGCAGACTCCTGAATTAGAAGAATTAACTGTCTCTTAGCATTGTTGTTGTTACTTGGTGTTGAGTGGATTCCAACTCATGGCGACCCCATGTGTGCAGAATAGAACTGCTCCCTAGGGTTTTCAAGGCTGTGACATTTCTAAAGCAGATCACGAGGCCTGTCTTCTTAGGTACCTCTGGGTGGGTTCAAACCACCAACCTTTCAGCTACTAGTCAAGCACTTAAGCTTTGCACCACCCAGCAACCTTCTCTTCATGTAGGCCCTACATATGGTACATGCACAGCACTGTTTGCTACAGAAATAAATGTTGATCCAGGCAGTGATGACTAACCCATCTTCTCACCTCCTGTTTGTCCCCACACCAATCCATTATTCACACAGCAGTTAGAGTGATATTCTACTTTGTGAAAATGGCCATGTCACTCTCCAGTGCAGATCCTTCAAGGGTTCCCCGTAGTCCTTGGGACCTAATTCAGACTAGTTTTCTGTGTTCATTATACCTTTCATGGGCTGTCCCCTCCAGTCCCACACTTAAACCTGCCACCAAAGCTAGACTGTCCTCCTAACAGCTTTATCACAGGTTATGTTATTTTACTACTCTGAGTCTTTGTATATGCTTCACCACCTAGGCAGTTCTTCACTACCTTGGTAACTCTTATCACAATCTATTATTCATGTTGTTGTTGTTGTTAAGTGCAGTCAGTCAGTTCCAACTAGTAGCGACCCTATGTACAACAGAACAAAACACTACCCGGTCCTGCGCCATCCTCACAATCATTTTTATGTTTGAGCCCATTGTTGCAGCCACTGTGTCAATCCATCTTGTTGAGGGTTGTCATGGATTGAATTATGTCCCCCTCAAAATGTGTGTATCAGTTTGGCTAGGCCATGATTCCCAATATTGGGTCCTCCATTTTGTGATTGTAATTTTATGTTAAAGAGGATTAGGGTGGGATTATAACACCACCCTTACCCAGGTCATATCCCTGATCCAATGTAAAGGGAGTTTCCCCAGGGTGTGGCCTGTACCACCTTTTATCTCTCAAGAGATAAAAGGAAAGGGAAACAAGCAGAGAGTTGAGGACCTCATACCACCAAGAAAGCAGTGCTGGGAGCAGAGCGCATCCTTTGGACCCAGGGTCCCTGCACAGAGAAACTTCTAGTCCAGGGGAAGAGTGATGAGAATGCCGACAGAGAAAGCCTTCCCCTGGAGCTGACACCCTGAATTTGGACTTTTAGCCTACTTTACTGTGAAGAAATAAATTTCTCTTTGTTAAACCCATCCACTAGTGGTATTTCTGTTATAGCAGCGCTAGATGACTAAGACAAGGGTCATCTTCTTTTTCGCTGGCCCTCGACTTTACCAAGCATGATGTCCTTCTCCAGGGACTGATACCTCCTGATAACATGTTCAAAGTATGTGAGACGTAGTCTTATCATCCTTGCTTCTAGGGAACATTCTTGTTGTATTTCTTCCAAGACAGATTTGTTCATTCTTTTGGCAGTCCATGGTATATTCAATATTCTTTGCCAATGCCACAATTCAAAGGCATCAATTATTCTTTGATCTTCCTTATTCATCGTCCAGCTTTCATTTGCATATGAGGCAATTGAAAACATCATGGCTTGGTTCAGATGTACCTTAGCCTTCAAGGTGACTTCTTTGCTTTTCAACACATTAAAGAGGTCTTTTGCAGCAGATTTGCCCAACGCAATGTGTCCTTTGATTTCTTGACTGCTGCTTCCATGGGTGTTGATTGTGGATCCAAGTAAAATGAAATCCTTGACAATTTCAGTCTTTTCTCCATTTATCATGATGTTGCTTACTCGTCCAGTTTTAAGGATTTTTGTTTTCTTTATGTTGAGGTGTAATTAATACTGAAGGCTGTGATCTTTGATCTTCATCAGTAAGTGCTTCAACTCCTCTTCACTTTCAGCAAGCAAGGTTGTGTCGTCTGCAAAATGCAGGTTGTTAATGAGTCTCCCTCCAATCCTGATGCCCCTTTCTTCTTCATATAGTCCAGCTTCTCGGATTATTTGCTCAACATACCGATTGAATAAGTATGGTGAAAGGATACAACCCTGACGCACACCGTTCCTGAATTTAAACCACGCAGTATCCCCTTGTTCTGTTCAAACAACTGCTTCGTGATCTGTGTACAGGTTCCTCATGAGCATAATAAAGTGTTCTGGAATTCCAATTCTTCAAAATGTTATCCATAATTTGTTATGATCCACACAGTCCAATGCCTTTGCCTAGTTAATAAAACACAACTAAACATCTTTCTGGTATTCTCTGCTTTCAGCTAGGATCCATGTGACACCAGCAGTGGTATCCCTGGTTCTGTGTCCTCTTGTGAGTCTGGCTGGCTTGCATTCCTGGCAGTTCCCTGTAGATATACTGTTGCACCTGCTTTTTAATGATCTTCAGCAAAATTTTACTTGCAGGTGATATTAATGATATTGTTCGATAATTTCTGCATTCAGTTAGATCACCTTTCTTGGTAATAGGCATAAATATGGATCTCTTTAAGTCGGTTGGCCAGGTAGCTGTCTTTCAAATTTCTTGGCATAGGCAAGTGAGCACTTCCAGTGCTGCATCTGTTTGTTGAAACATCTCTATTGGTATTCCGTCAATTCGTGGAGCCTTGTTTTTTGCCAATGCCTTCAGTGCACTTGGACTTTTTCCTTCAGTACCATTGGTTCCTGATCATATGCTCCCTGCTGAAATGGTATGATTCATATTAGTTTACAAAATTTTTCCCCCCAGAAAACTGTGAGCACTTTGAAGACAAGGGTCATGTTATACTTGTTTATATCCAGTGCACCTAGCTCAGTACCTGGTTCATAGAAGGTGTTTGGGTTTGGTAAAAATTTGTTGAATAAATGGGATTGTCTAATAGAAGAAACAGAAGATCCATAAAAGTGATAAGTACTATATCAGAGGTACAAGGTACACACAAAGCTAGGTCAAGAAACTCTACAGGGAAAAGGCATTTGTGCTGAATTTTAAATGATAACTAGGCATAGACCACGCAAATAAGGGTGAGGATTGTCTTCTAGGGAGAGGAACTGGCATGTACAAAGACATGAGAATGAAAAATATCAAGGCATAATTGAGGGTAATTGCAAATAGACCAAGATTTCAACTGTAGCATAAGCAGTTCTTAGAGGATGGCTTGTAACTAACAAGTTCTTATAAAACATGCTGAGTAATTGTACTTTATTTAGTAGATCAAGGGGAACCACTGAATTGGAATAGTGGACTAATTTGGTCAGAGCTCAGTTGTAGAAAACTCTTTCAAGCAGCAGTGAGGAAGAAGGCTTGAGGGCACATGGCTAGAGGCAAGGAGACCAGTTTTAGTTAGTCCATTAATCCCGATAGAAGGTGATGCGAGTTTGAATGAGGACAGTGGTGATGATGACTGAGAGTTAAGGTCAAGAGATCAGCAGGGCTTCTGAGGCGTTGAATATGGAAGGCAAGAGAAAATGAGACCTAGCTTCAATTACCCAACTTCACAACTTTTAATACATTATATTGGAATTATCCATTTATGGTCTGATTCCCCCACCAACTTTTCTAAATGTTCAGCAAACAAAAAGTTGTCTAATCCAAAGATGGACATGGATGCAGCTAGCTGTCATTTCCATTTCTTATTGTATTGCTGTTGCATACAGTAGCAGTTACCATCAAGTAGATTCCAACTCATGGAGACCCTATGTGTGTCCAAGTAGAGCTGTCCTGCATAAGGTATTCAATGACTGATTTTTTTGGAAGTAGATCTCCAGGCCTTTCTTCCAAGGTGCCTGTGGGTGGACTTGAACCTCCAACCTTTCAGTTAGCAGCCGAGAATGTTAGCAATTTGTACCAACCAGGGACTTATTTATATTTACCTATCTCAAATTCTCTTTCAAAGTAGATAGAAGCATGGTTGGATGGATGGATTCAAAGAGCATGTGCTATGCCCTTGCTCTTGGACCAGACTACAGAGATGAATCAAATCACTTAGACCCAGTCAGTCCCTGGTTTTAAGGAGCACATAGTCTGGTAGGGAGGCTCAATAAGTCTGAAATAAATAACATTTGAGGAGTCTTAATAACCTGTGCTAGAAAGTCAGCAAGGAAGAATCAACGTAGGCCTGAGGTGCAGTGGGAACGGAGCCTTCCACTCTCCTGTTTAAACTAGTCTGTGTATTTACACAAATTTCAGTTAAATATCCTTTCCCAGTCTATGGCACACTGAAAATGCATTACTAGGGTAGAGCCCTTTTCAACCCCTGTCATAATATAATCACCCTCAGCTGATACAGAACTCATACATGACACCATCCAAAGGCATTTCTAGCAAGGACAAAGATCCTGTAAACCAGCTCTTTGTGCAGGATGCGTTGTCCATGAACCTGACCATCAATAAATTTTCAGAAATGTAGTTTGCAACTTGGACATCTATATCAGTGTGGAAATACTTTCTCCAGCATTTGGGTCAAAGTTTGCTCTGCTTCTATGAATACAAGCCATCTTTGCCCAGATTATGACGTCTCTTTGTGGAAAAGCATTGGTAATGCCTGTTTCCTGATGCTGAATTTAAATTAAAAATGTGACCTCTTTTCTGCCATTACTAAAAATCTTCACAGTAGTCCACTATGGTTTTTGACAGGAGTCCTGGGAGTTATTGGCCTTTATTTAGTTGGCTTTGAACCATCAACAAATCAGAGCACATTTGGAGCTCTACTTTGGATAATTCCATATATATAGGCAGTTGCATTGGACACAGGGATGGGATACGATTAGTCCGTGGGTTACAGAGAGGATAGTCTTAGAGAACCCAAAAGTTAGATAATGGGGCCAAACCAAAATCAAAAGCAAAACAGACTGTCCAGTATAGCATCAGTCCAAAGAGGCCAAGCAGAGAGACAGAAATCAACTATAAAATAAAGGGATAAAATAAGAATAACAATACTGATGGCAGTAATAATAATTAGGCACTGTGCTAAAGATTTACATATATATAATTGTTAATCCTTGAATGATATACAATAATCACGGTAAAAAACCCAAACCAAACCTGTTGCCATTGAGTTGATTCCAACACATAGCAACCTTACAGGACAGAGTAGAACTGCCACAAAGGGTTTCCAAGGAGCGGCTGGTGGATTCAAACTGCTGACCTTTTGGTTAGCAGCTAAGTTCTTAACCACTGCACCCCCAGGGCTCCATAATCACAATGTCTGACATTTAGTTTGAAGACTTAGTCTTAATTCTGAAAGTTTTTCACGTATCATCTCACTTAATCCTCTCAAAACTCCTGTGAGATACAGATGTTATCTGCGTTTTATAGATGGAGAACTGAAACTCAGAGAGGGATAGGGTAGCAAGCACAGCCTGGAGAGAGTTCCTGAGATGCTGACTTACCGTAAGGGCCTTTTTATACACATCCCTTCCTACTTACCTTTCCTTACCATTAATTTATTCTGGATTTTTCTCTTGTGAATTTGAATCTCTGGTTTTACAACAGGTTATTGTCATATAGGGCACTATAACAGGAAGTTGCATCTTTTTTTGTTCTTTGTTTCATATGTACATATGTCTCTAATATGCCACACTTGATAGTGTCTGCCTCAGTAATGCATTGCCCCTGTTGTTTGTTAGGTGCCATCGAGTTGATTTTGACTTATAGCAACAGAGTAGAACTGCCCCATAGGGTTTTCTAGGCAGTAATCTTAATGGGACGGGGTCCTGGTGTCACAATGGTTAAAGCACTCAGCTGCTAACCAAAAGGTCAGCAGTTTGAACCCACCAGCTGCTCCAAGGGAGAAAGATGTGGCAGTCTGTTTCCATAAAGATTATAGGCTTGGAAACCCTATGGTGCGGTTCTGCTCTGTCCTATAGGGTCGCTATGAGTCAGAATCTGCTCAGTGGCAATGGGTGTTGGGAATCTTAATGGGAAAAAATCACTATGTCTTTTTCCCAAAGAGCTGCTGGGTAGGTTCATACTGCCAACATTTGGGTTAGCAGCCAAGCTATTTATTAACCATTGTGCCACCAGAGTTCGTGCATTGTCCCTAGTATCCACTAAACACACAGCCATAAATATACCATCTGTAGCAGAAGAGAAGAGAGAGGAAATGGAAAAGGAGAGGAAAAAGGAAGTAAAAGAAGGAAAAGAAAAAAAAGTGTAAACTCTACATTGGAAAAATAAAAGATGTTGTCTCATTTTGACAAATAAATACAGACCTTCCATTACAAAGCAAATCCTTCATTCCAAGTACATGAGTAGATTGGTACTTAAAAAAAATCTCCATCTGGTTAACTTCAGGATGAAGAAAAAAAATAAGATTGGATGTTTCCTGGCTCAGAAGCCCATGCAGTTTCATTTCACTGAGATTTGGACTCATTTTTCACTCATTTCAAGCTTGTGCTGCTGGTGTTTTTTTCTTCTTAGAAAGGCACATGACCCCTTCCCATAGATGATTAATTTCAGTTGCATCACTAAGCACCCATCCAGGATTGCCTCATGCTTGTCGATACTTTTTCCAGAAAAATTGTGCAAAAAACATTTCTCTTTGCTTAGACTTTTTCCACAGAATACCAACCCAGTGCAAACACTGCATCCACGTGTTAGAGCTTGTTTCCAATTGGACCATGGCCATCCTCCCTTCAAGAGCTCCGTTGTTGTTAGCTTCTATCAGGTGGTCCCTGACTCATGGATACCCCAAGCACAACAGAATGAAACACTGCCTAGTCCTGCGCCATCCCCATTATTGATTGTGGATCAGACCCACCTTCGTGATCCAGAGGACTTCACTGGCTGATATTCAGAAGTAGATTGCCAGACCTTTCTTCCTAGTCCATCTTAGTCTGGAAGCTCCACTGAGACCTGTTTAGCATCGTACCAACAATGCAAGCCTCCATTGACAGACGAGTAGTGGTTGTGCATGAGGTAAACTGACTGGGAATCAAACCCAGATCTCCCGCATGAAAGGTGAGAATTCTACTGCTGAACCACCAGTGCCTTCCAAGAGCTCTAATCTGTCCATCAGAAAGTCCTTTTTGTCCCACCTCCAAAATATATCACCAGTCAGTCTGTTGTTCTTTATCTCCACTCCCAGCATCATTGACCAAACTGCCATTGTCTCTATCCTGGTCTATGTAAACTGAATCTCTTATACACAAGATATGGTTGGGTCTTGCTTTTCTGTTCAGTCCTACAATATCTTCGTTTTATTTGTAGTGTTTGAACTATTTAATGTAAAGATGAATATGATTGGATTTAGGTATTCCATTTTGCTAATTGTTTTCTGTGGTTACTTTTGTTGTTTTCTTTCTTTCTCTGTTTCTCCTATCCTGCCTTCTTTTGGATTAATTAAATATTTTTCGATTTTCAAAAATCCATTTTAATTTCTTTATTGGTTTTTTGGCTTTTTAGCTATCTTTTTTGCACTGTTTTTAATGGCTGTTTTAACAACAAACATCTTTAACTTTTCAGTCTACTTAGAGTACATATGTATCTCTTCATACAAAATATAAAAAGCATTCAATGGTATAGTTCCCTTTAGTAGCACACCCCCCCCCCCATAGTCTTTTATGCTGTCATTGTTATATGTGTGATATCAACATTTGGTACAAATGGTTACGCGCTCAGCTAGTAACCAAAAGGTTAGTGGTTGGAACCCACCCAGAGGTGCCTCAGAAGAAAGGCCTGGTGATATGCTTCTGAAAAATCTTAGCCATGAAAACCCTAGAGAGCGCAGTTCTACTCTGCAAAATGTGAGGTCGCAAAACGATGAGTTGGAATTGGCTCGACAGCAACTGGTTCCTTTGGTTCTAGCTCTTTATGCAGTAGTTGTCATATGTGTGGTATCTACATATGTCATAAGCCAAACAATACAATAGTTGTTATATTTTTCTTTAAAGTCATGCATATTTTAAAGAAATTATGATAAATAAAACAATCTTTATGTATTTATCTACATATTACCATTTCCATATGTTTCTATTTCTGTCTGAAAATTTAAGTTTCTATCTTGTGTCTTTTTCCTTTACCCTGAAGAACTTTTGTTAGTATTTCTTGCAGTGTAGGTCAGCCGGCAGAAGATTCCCTTAGTATTTATTTAGTTGAAAATGTATTTATTTTACTTTCCACTTTGAAAAATATTTTTCCTCAATATAGAATTCTTAATTGACAGATTTTTTTTTTTTTTTCTTCAGCACCTAAAAATCCCAGTATACTGTATTCTGGCACAATTGTTTCTTATGAGAAGTCTGCCATCATTTATATCATTCTTCCCCTATATGTGATGTGTTGTTTTTCTCTGGCTGCTTTCAAGGTTTTCTCTTAATCCTTGATTTTTATTGTGGTGTGATAGAGTGTAATTTTCTTTGGCTTTATCCTTACTGGGTGTGCTGAACTTCTCAAATTTATAAATTGATACCTTTCACAAAGTTTAGGAAATTTTCGGCACTTATTTTTTAAAATAATTTTTCAGCCCCATTTGCTCTCTTCCCTCCTCCTGCAACTCCAATTGCACACATTTGGCTATTGTCCCATGTGTCCCTGTGGGGCTTTGTTATTTTTTAAATATCTCTCTCTCTGATACTATCTATTGCTCTATTTTCAAGTTCACTGACTCTTTTGTCTGTTATCTCCAATCAGCTGTTAGGCCCATCCACTGAATATTTATTTTGGATATTATCTTTATCAATACTATAATCTCCATTTTTTATAGTTTTTGTTTCTTTGCTTAGGTTTTCTGTTTATTAATTATGAAGATATTTTTCTTTACATCCTTGAGCATTAAAATTCTGTCTTAGTCATCTAGTGCTACTATAATAGAAATACCACAAGTGGATGGTTTTAATGAAGAGAAGTTTATTTCCTCACAGTTAAAGTAGGCTAAAAGTCCAAATTCAGGGCATCAGCTCCAGGAGAAGGCTTTTTCTCTCTGTCGGCCTTCTTCTCTTCCGTGTTCCCCCGAACTAGGAGCTCCTGTGCGCAGGGACCCCAGTCCAAAGGACACGCTCTGCTCCCGGCACTGCTTTCTTGATGGTATGAGGTCCCCCAACTCTCCGCTTGCTTCCCTTTTCTTTTATCTCTTGAGAGATAAAAGGTGGTGCAGGCCATACCCCAGGGAAACTCCCTTTACATTGGATCAGGGATGTGCCCTGGTTAAGGGTGGTGTTACAATCCCATCCTAATCCTCTTTAACATAAAATTACAATCACAAAATGGAGGCCAGCCACACAATTCTGGAAATCATGGCCCAGCCAAATTGATACACACATTTTTTGAGGGACATAATTCAAACCATGACAGCTTCCTACTTTAAAATCCTTGTCTTCTTGTCTTCTAATTCTAACATCTGTGTCACCTCAGGTTCAGTGTCCAGGGGGTTGGCTTTTCTCTTAAGTATGGGTTACATTTCCCTGTTATTTCATATGTCTAGTAATTTTGGATCATACCTTGGGCATTATGATTGATATTTACGCAACCTCTGGATTATTTTATGTTCCTCTTAACAGTATTAATTTTTTATTTTAGCAGGTAGTTTACTTGGCTGAAATAAAACTCCAAATTTTGTCTTTCTTGGGCACTCACTGAAATCCGTGTTGAGTTATTTTAGCCTTAGCTAGGCTACTTTTAGTGTTCCCCATGCGCATGTATTTCAGAGATCATCCAACTATTAAGGTAGCATTTATATGTTCAATTTGGCGATCCCTTTCTATTGCTCTCTCATTTCTGAGGTCTCTACCCACCTCCCATGTTTTCTAGCGTCTCTGAATGCATTGAACTGTGGTCTCTCATTTCTTAGCCAGTAAGACTGGATGTTTCTACCTGAGTATTAGTCATCCTGCATAGCACTGATTGAGGCCTGCCCTTGGACAAAAATCCACAAAATCAGAAAACACCCCTATTTTTTTCTCCCACGTGTCTACTCCAGTTTCTGCCTGGTTTTGATCAGTTTCCAGTGTCTTTTTATAATTAACTGGTATATTTTGATTACCATTTTAAATTGTTGTCTGTAAGACAGTTGATATGATAATGAGCTCTTCAACCATTATAGGAACCCCTGCATTATTATTTTTTTAAGTAAATGGAATTACTTTGCTCCCGTGATTGAAACTCTTCTGTGTCTTCCTATTGTACTTGTAATAAAATTTAAAGCCTTTACTATGGTCTGCTTTGCCTTACTTCCTACCTCTCTATCCTCATTTTACACTTTTTCTTCTTCACGTCACTGTAGTCTCACTGGACTCCTGTCATTTCCTGACTGTTTTATTTCTTTGTGAATCTCAAGTTATTAGAATGATATATGGCACAAGGTAGCCCTATATCACATGTTACTTTCATGAATAAATGAACTAATTAACAAATTGTAAATATGCACAAAGCTAATGAGTTCTGTGATGAATGAAACTGTTTAAACTAGCCATGCATTAGATTAGAATTTATCTACTTGTAAGTGGAGTTGTTCTATGTAAAGTTAATATTAAAGTTTTAAAAAAACATTGTTTATATTCCCTTTGGAGAGTATTTGTTTCTCTTAAAGACTGTTCAGTGTTGAAACCTACAATCCTTTTAACAACATGAAAGGAATTGTCTAGGTTGGGCTTTCTTTTTTCATTAGAATTTCATGAGAATTTCAAGACTGAGAAAAATCAGCAAAGCATTTTAGATTTGAGAGCAGAAAACTACGTAAGTAAAGAGTTTAAATTGTTTAGATGAAGAAGTATATGCTGAGCAAATAATCCAAGGAGCTGGACTATATGAAGAACATGGCATCAGAATTGGAAGAAGACTCGTTAACAACCTGTGATACACAGATGACACAACCATGCTTGCTGAAAGCAAGGAGGACTTGAGGCACTTAACTGATGAAGATCAAAGACCACAGCCTTCAGTACGGATTGCACCTCAACATAAAGAAAACAAAAACCCTCACAATTGGACCAGTAAGCAGCATCATGATAAATGGAGAAAATATTGAAGTTGTCAGGAATTACATTTTACTTGGATCCACAACCAACGCCTGTAGAGCAGCAGTCAGGAATCAAAAGACGCATTGTATTGGGCAAATCTGCTGCAAAAAAATGTTTTAAAGTATTAAAAAGCAAAGATATCACTATGAGGACTAAGGCGTGCCTAACCCAAGCCATGGTATTTTCAATCACCTCCTACACATGCGAAAGCAGGACAATGAATAAGAAAAACCCAAGAAGAATTGATGCCTTTGAATTGTGCTGGAGAAGAATACTGAATTTACCATGGACTGCCAGAAGAATAAACAAAGCTGTCTTGGAAGAAGTATAGCCAGAATGCTCCTTAGAAGTGAAGACAGTGAGACTTCATCTCATGTACTTTGGACATGTTATCAGGAGTGACTAGTCCCTGGAAAAGGACATCATACTTGGTCAAGTAGAGGGTCAGCAAAAAAGAGGAAGCCTTCAACAAGTTAGACTGACACAGTGGCTGCATCAATGCACTCAAACAGCAACGATTGTGAGGATGGCGCATGACCAGGCAGTGTTTCGTTCTGTTGTACATACGGTTACTATGAGTTGGAACTGACCTGAGGGCACCTAAAAACAACAAAAACAGATGAAGAAAGGGATGTTACAGGTAAACGTAAATGGAAAGACGGCAGTTGTGACAACTGATGTGCATTTCTCTGAGCCTCATGGCTGTTTACTCTCTCTGCTAGGCAAAGTAAAAGAGTGTCTCAAGACTAATACGTAAAACTGATTTTAAGAGAAAATGCCCATCATGCAATAAGATACCTTTGTCTTAGCAAAATGATCACAGAACCTAAAATTCTTAAAGTGATTCTAGGTTTGCTTTTGTTATGTGTTTTTCTTGCCTGTTATAACCAATAATTTGATATCTCAGACAATACAGTTCTCTGTGTCATTTTACAAACATTTTGGCTATTTGTGATATTAACTTATTAGATGTTTTAGGAATAGAATTGTAGATGGTCTTGTTTTGTTCTCTCATTTTACAGAGGTACATAAGAGGAAGGGTCTTGTCCAGACCCTAGAACAGAACTGAACTCAGATCTTAGGATCCTTATCTTATATTTACTCTGCCATATCAAGGCCTAAAAACTCAAATGTTTAAAGGAATCAGGAAGATAGCTTAAATGTATAAACAGACTAAGCAAAGAAATATTCTTTTCTTCCACAAAGAAATTTTTCTTGAAGCTCACAATATTCTGGGGCTGAATTCCATATTCCTTCCTTTGACAGAGAGATAGACTTAGGGAAATATATCTCTACTACAAGTAAAGCATCAGAGCAATCATGATGATAAATCAATAAAAACCTGGTGTCTGTTGTTGGGGAATGGTAGGGAGTAGTGGGTCCTCTCACTAACCAGAGGGTGCATGCCTGTCTGAAGGGACTGGTCATCGCAGAGCACCCCTGACTATTGCCATGAGGGAATATGGGTGGTCCAGTGTTTTACATTCAATTCTTCAAGAGAGCCAGAATCTGAGTTTTAAGTGAAATCTCCAAATTTTAAAATATTGGCTCATTTTAAGAAAACATTATACAGCCTCATAAAAATTAAAAACTTTTTTTCATCCAAAGACTTTACCAAAAAAGTGTAAAGACAAGCTACCAAATGGGAAAATATCTTCAGAAACCACATATCTGACAAGAATCTAATAAAATATATATAGAAATTCGACAACTTAACAACAAAAAGACAACCTAATCATAACATGGGCAAAGGACTTGAATAGACATTTTACCAAAGACGACATTCAAATGGCCACCAAAAACATGAAAAGATGCTCAGCATCATTAGCCATCAGAGATGCAAATCAAAAGTACAGTGAGATACCGTTTCATTCCCACTAGGAGGGCAAAGATAAGAAAAACAGAAAATAACAAATGTTGGTGAGGAAGTGAGGAAATTGGGACCCTTATCCATTGCTGGATGTGAATGCAAAATGATACAGCCATTGTGGAAAACAGTGTGGTGGTTCCTCAAAAAACTAAAAATAGAACTACCATGTGACCCAGCACTTCCACTCCTAGGTATATACCCAAAAGACTTGGAAGCAGATACTCAAACAGAGATTTGTATACCAATGTTCATTGCAGCACTATTCACAATATCCAAAAGGTGGAAACAGCCTAAATGCCCATCAGCAGATGAATGGATAAACAAAATGTGGTACATACATACAATGGAATACTAATCAGCCAGTAGGAGAAACGAAGTCTTGATACATGCTACAATATGTATGGAGCTTGAAGACGTTATGCTGAGTGAAATAAGCCAGTCACAAAAGGACAAATGTATTAACTCACTTATATAAAAAGATAAGAAAAGGCAAATGTATAGAGACCAAAGTTTATTAGTGGTTACCAGGGGTGGGAGGGAGGGGGAAAATGGGGGTTAACAGAGATGGGAAAATCTAGTTGATCAAAGGTAGGGTTGCACAGCCAATTATTGTAATTGCTGTCAATAAATTGTACACCTGTAAAAAGTTGAATTGGCAAAAGTTATGTGATAGATATAGTTACAATGACAACAACAACAACAAAAGAGTAGCTGCTGAGGCTGCTTATGTACACCCAAACACCTCATGGGATTTGGTTCCTTGGTTTGGAAGTTTAGAGTCATGGTTTCATGGGACATCCCAGTTAATTAATCCCTAATAATGTATTTAGTGCTTCTGTTCTACCTCCTAGTTTGTTGTGTAGTGCCTGGGGTCTTAAAGGCTTGCAAGCGGCTATGTAAGGCACAACAATTGGTCTCTATTCACCTGCAACAACAGAGGAAGAAGGAGAGTCAGGAATAGGAGGAGGATATGGAATGTGTGGCTAATTGGCTTCATGAACAGCTGCTTTCTTTGCCATGAGACTAGAAGAACTGGATGGTGCCCAGCTACCATTACTGAACATTTTGAGCAAAGATTCTAAAAAGAATACTGATCAAAAAGGGGAAAATGCATAACAGAATTTCAAATTCTCATAGACTCCAGACTTTCTGGAGCCATGGAGGGTGGATGAAACCCTGAAACTATTGCTCTGAGATCATCTTTAAACCTTAAACTAAAAATATCCCCTGAAGTCTCCTTAAAACCAAACAGTAGTTTTATTTTAATGAGTAAAAAAGGTCTGCCTTGAGCATTATTCTCTTTTAAGAACTGTTTATATGGGATCAAAGTGACAACAGCAACTTGAAAGATTAGATGGGAACCTTAGGGGGCAGTCAGTTTATGTTAATGAGGGAGGAACAACTCAGAAAAGGAAGGTGAGAATGGCTGCACAACTTGAAAAATGTAATCAATGTTGTTAAATTTTACATGTAGAAACTGTTGAACTGGTGCATGTTTTGCTGCGTATATTCTCAACAACAACAAAATTTAACAACAATAACATTCAGAAAAAAAAAAATTGTACAGCCCAAATAAAATACATCTGTGGGCCAGATGCCACCTCATACTATCCATTTATGATCTCTGTACTGTACTGCATTGCATTTCCATTTCCCCCATGTTCCAGATACAGATACCACCTTTATAAGGAAGGGCCTAAAAATCCTAACTCTTCTGTAAAGGTTTACAGCCTTAAAACCCTATGGTGAAGTTCTACTCTGTCCTGCAGAGTCACTATGAGTCGGAATCAACTCAACGGCAGTAGATTTTGGGTTTTTAAAAAAACTCATCCTTAGTTATATATTGCAATATGGCCTTTCCCTCTTGATCCGGACCTGAAAGCCATCCTGAAGACCTGACTCCACCCAATTCAAGCTTCTTACCTAGACACATAGTTTTTAGGCTTTTCTGCCTATTCTTAGAGCTGAAATCTGAGAAGGTGTAGGAAACAAAAAAATAGTCATAGGGTTAGAATGGCTCTGTCTATATATTTCTAAGGCAACTGCTTAGCAAGGACAGTAATTGTGGTAAAACTGGTTATTGCACTGGGAAGCAAATAACCACTAATTGGACACTATGTTCTTCTATACTGTGCTAAATTTATTAGAGAATAGAACATAAGCAGAGACCAACCCTAGGAACAAGCACTCCAGAAGACAGAAATGAGTGCTCAGTAATTTGACAAACTGTCCTGTTCTTTGTTAATTAAGCAGGGTGGACCTTTACCACCAGATGCAGTGATAAAAACAAAGTTCAGCTGACCTCTTGGAATCATGGTCACCCAATGCTTTTTTGGTGGTACCCCCTTATCTTTAATAATAAACAAACAACAACAAAAAAAAAATCGTTGCTGTCGGGTCTATGCCAACTCATAGCAACCCTATAGGACAGTGTAGAATTGCCCCATAGGGTTTCCAAGGAGCGGCTGGTGGATTTGAACTGCCGACCTTTCAGTTAGCAGCCGAGCTCTTAACCACTATGCCACCAGGGCTGTAAACTGAAAGACCACTATATACCAGGCATTCACCACAACCTTCCCTGCAAAGCGAATGTTATTGTCCCCATTTACAGTTGTAGAAACTGAGGCTCTGAGAGAGGTTAAGTAACTTTGTAAAGGAAGTACAGCATATAAGTACAGACCATAGATTTGAATTCAAGTCTGTTTCCAAACCCCATGTTCTTTCCACTGAGCCACGTTTCTCTTTCTTAGTCACTAAGACCCAAAGATTAAAGCCATCCTTGACTCTGATTTCTTTGTATTTTATAACTGGACAGTCAGAAAATCTGTTTTATTTTGTTTAAAATGTGGCTTATTCATTCATTTAAGATGCCAAGCATTGTTCTAGGCACTGAGAGGTGGAGGATAATGGGGCTCTTGCTTTAAAAGAACTCAAGGGGAAGAGATAGACATATAAACTAATTATGGTAAAAGAACATGATAAATGATACAATAGAGTGAGGACAGGGAATATTGTACCTTATATTCCCACTGCCAGCAAATGATCCTTATCTGCATCCCCTGCCTGGGCCATTTCCCTGTCCTGCCACCCTGCCAGAGTAACTCTCCTTAACTTTTCATCATTCTGCTCCTCAAATGAAAATAATTGTCTATGGCTGCCAATCTAGTAAAAATGTAAACACTTACCTGACTTTCAAGGCCCACTGTCTCTAACCCCACTCTCATTATTGATCCATATTTCCACAATTTCATTTATTCTCTACTTTAACATATAGTTAACCTGTGCCTACAGTCACAAAGGGGACCAAAACATGAATTGTTCCTGCTTTTTTATAGAACTTACAGTTTATTGGTAGAAGCAGAAATCATTCAGAAAATTGCACCAATAGGTAGAAATATAGAGGATGGTAAGTGCTACCAAGGAAGAGTACATGGTGCTATGAGATCATATTGTGGACCCACGTTATAACTTATTCATTCAACATTTATTCAACAAATATTTATTGAGCACCTGTGATATCCCGAGTCCCTGAATGGTGCAAATGTTTAACATACTTGGCTGGTAACTGAAAGGTTAAAGGTTTAAGTATACCCAGAGGCCCTTGGAAGAAAGTCCTGGTAATCTCCTTCCAGAAAATTAGCCATTGAAAACTGTATGGAGCACAGTTATACTCTGACATTCATGGGGTTGCTGTGAGTCAGAAATGAACTCAGCAGCTGGTCACTGGTCTGATATGCCAGGCGAGGAGCTAGACCAATTCCCTTACTGCTCACACCATGTATGTATTTTCATCTTCATGTCTCTATTCAACATGGCTTCCTTTCTGGCTTGACTTTCCTCCAGCCCTTTACTTCTTCAAAGTCTGCCTGTTCTTGGCCTCTCAGCTGAAGCCTGTCTTCCTCCAGCTATATAATAACTGCCAAATTACTGACCCCTTACTTTCTGCTACTATGTATTTCTTATTTTCCACTGTACCCCCTGAGCCTACGACAGTACCTGGCATATTAGGCATGCAGTAAATACTGCATTCATGCGTGCACACATGCTTTGTCCTGTGTTTCCTTCTGGAATCCTGTTTGATTCAACAAACTCATTTAAACCCACCTTCATTAAACTCCTAAAGCACTTCCCATAGAAATTAGCATCAAATCAAGTAATGACTTTAATTATCCATTATTGATCCAGGGGGTTCATCTTTTTTTTTTTTTAAGTTAATTAATCAATTAATTTTTTAATTGTACTTTGGATGATAAGTTTACAGAACAAACTAGCTTCTCATTAAACAGTTAGTACACATATTGTTTTATAACATTGGTTAACTCCATGACATGTCAATGCTCTCCCTTCTTGACCTTGGTTTTCCTATTACCAGCTTTCCTGTCCCCTCTTGCCTTCCAGTCCTTGCCCCTGGGCTAGTGTGCCCCTTTAGTCTTGTTTTGTCCTATGGGCCTGTCTAATCTTTGGCTAAGAGGTGAATCTCAGCAGTGACTTCACTACTGAGCTAAAACGGTGTCTGGGGGCCATACTCTTGGGGTTTCTCCAGTCTCTGTCAGGCCAGTAAGTCTGGTCTTCTTTTTTTTTTTTTAATTAATTTTTTTATTATACTTTAGATGAAGGTTTACAGAACAAATAGTTTCTCATTAAACAATCAGTATGCATATTGTTTTATGACATTGGTTAACAACCCCACGACATGTCAACACTCTCCCTTCTCGACCTTGAGGTCCTTTTTTTTGGTGAAAATATACATAGCCAAAGTTACACCATTTTAAAAGTTGCTACATGTACAATTCCGGGACATCAATTACATTCTTCCAGTCATGCTTCTATTCTCACTATCATTTTCCAAATTATTCCATCACCATTATCTTCAACTCACTGTCCTCTAGACTTCCCATCAAACCTTTTGAATTGCTGTTGTCAATTTGATCTCACATAGATAATTCTTTTTTTTTTTTGTACCTCAGATGAAGGTTTGCAGAACAAATAGTTTCTCATTAAACAGTTAGTACACATATTGCCCTATGACAATGATTAACAACCCCATGACATGTCAACACTGTCCCTTCTAAAACTTGGATTTCCTATCACAAGCTTTCCTATCCCCTCCTGCCTTCTAGTCCTTGTCCCTGGACTGATGTGCCTCATTAGTCCTCTTTTGTTTTATGAGGCTCTCCAATCCCCAGCTGAACAGTGAACTTCAGGGGGGGCTTCACTACTGAGCTAAAAGGGTGTTTGGGGGCCGTACTCTCGGGGTTTCTCCAATCTGTCAGGCCAGTAAATCTGGTCTTTTTTTGTGAGTTAGAATTCTGTTCTACATCCTTTTCCAGCTCTGTCAGAGCAGTCAGTGGTGGTAGCTGGGCACCATCTAGCTGTAGTGGACTCAGTCTGGTGGAAGCCATGGTATTTGTGGTCCATTACTCCTTTGGATGAATCTTTTCCTTGTATCTTGTTCTCTTCATTCTCCCTTGCTCCTGAAGGGGTGAGACCAGTGGAGTATCTTAGATGGCTGCTCACAGGC
>NW_004443939.1:5367109-5435504 GCF_000243295.1 Trichechus manatus latirostris
TGAAGCTGCTTTATCATACCCCCTATTTGCTGGTCTCTGATAGGAGTCCAAGATGGTGGATCCGTGCTGCATTAGCTGATAGGGGACCTCTCCATGTATGTCTCCTCATTGTCGGTTCTCTGTCAGTTTCTTATTCCATTTGGTGCTTGGCTGAGTTCTTTATCTCTTCATTTGATGTTTAGGATTTCAGGATTGCTGTTTTCTCTGTTTCGCTTAGTTTTTCGGATCTTTGCTGCGGAGGGACAGCGTGGTGCTTTTGCCTAGAGCGCCATGTTGCCGTAAGTCTCAGTCTGGTCTTTTTTTGAGTTAGAATTTTGTGCTACATTTTTCTCCAGCTCTGTCTGGGACCCTCTATTGTGATCCCTGTCAGAGCAGTCAGTGGTGGTATCCAGGCACCATCTAGTTGTGCTGGACTCAGTCTGGTGGAGGCTGTGGTAATTGTGGTCCATTAGTCCTTTGGACTAATCTTGCCCTTGTTTCTTTAGTTTTCTTCATTTTTCTTTGCTCCTGAAGGGGTGAGACCAGTAGAGTATCTTAGATGGCCGCTCACAGGCTTTTAAGACCCCAGACGCTACTCACCAAAGTAGAATGTAGAACATTTTCCTTAGAAACTATGTTATGCCAGTAGAGCTAGATGTTTCCTGAGACCATGGTCCCCACAGCCCTCAGCCCAGAAATTTGATCCCTCAGGGAGTTTGGATTTGTCCATGGACAAGTTATGCTGGCTTCCCCAAAGTTACCACTTATCTACCTAATGTCTATTTAGTGTTTTTCCACCCCACTCCTCCCTCATAACCTTAAAAGATTGTTTCTTTTTGTATGTAAACCTTTTCATGAGTTTTTATAGTAGTGGTCTCATACATTATTTGTCCTTTTGTGATTGGCTTATTTCACTCAGCATAATACCCTCTAGACTCATCCATGTTGTGAGATGCTTCACAGATTTATCATTGTTCTTTTATCGTTGCATAGTACTCCATTGTGTGTATGTACCATAGTTTCTTTATCCATTCATCTGTTGATGAGCATGTAGTTTGTTTCTGTCTTTTTACTGTTGTGAATAATGCTGCAATGAACATGGGTGTGCATATGTATATTCATGTGACGGCTCTTATTTCTCTAGGATCTATTCCTAGGAGTGGGATTGCTGGATCATATGGTATTTCTATTTCTAGTTTTCTAAGGAAGAAGCATATCATTTTCCAAAATAGTTGTACCATTTTGCATTCCCACTAGCTGTGCATAAGAGTTCCAATTTCCCTGCAGCCTCTCCAACATTTGTTATTTTCTGTTTTTTTGATTCGTGCCAGTAATGCCACGGTAAGATGGTATCTCATTATGGTTTTAATTTGCATTTCGCTAATGGCTAGTGATCATGAGCATTTCCTCATGTGTCTGTTAGCCGCTTGAATGTCTTCATTGGTGAAGTGTCTGTTCATTTCCTTTGCCCATTTTTTAATTGGATTAATTGTCTTTTTGTTGTAGAGGTGTTGGATTTTCCTGTAGATTTTAGATATTAGACCTTTGTCAGATTTGTAGTAGCCAAAAATTTTTTCCCAGTCTGTAGGTTCTCTTTTTACTCTTTTGGTGAAGTCTTTTGATGTGCAGAAGTGTTTAATTTTTAGAAGATCCCAGTTATCTAGATAATCTTCTAGAGTTTGTATGTTGTTAGTTATGGTTTGTATCCTGTTAATGCCAAGTATTAGGGTCTCTAGCATTGATCCTATTTTTTATTCTGTGATCTTTATAGTTTTTTGTTTTATATTTAAGTCTTTGATCCATTTTGAATTAGTTTTTGTGTATGGTGTGTGATATGGGTCCTGTTTCATATTTTTGCAGATGGACATCCAGTTTTGCCAGCACCATTTGTTAAAAAGACTGTCTTTTCCCCATTTGATGGACTTTGGGTCCTTGTTGAAGATTAGGTAACCATAGGGGGATGAATTTACATCTGAGTTCTCGCTTCTGTTCCATTGGTCAATGTATCTGTCATTGTACCAGTACCAGGCTGTTTTGACTACTATAGCTGTATAGTAGGTTCTGAGGTCAGGTAGTGCGAGTCCCCCTGCTTTATTCCTCTTCTTCAGTAATACTTTACTTTTCCGGGCCTCTTCACTTTCCATATAAATTTAATGATTGTTTTTCCCATCTCTTTAAAGAATGTTGTTGGTATTTAGATTGGGATTGCATTGGATTTGTAGATTGCTTTGGGTAGAATTGTCATTTTCACAATGTTGAGTCTACATATCCATGAGCATGGTATGTTTTTCCATTTATGTAGATCTCTTTTGGTTTCTTGCAGTAGTGGTTTGTAGTTTTCTTTGTATAGGTCTTTTACATCCTGGTTAGATTTATTCATAAGTATTTTATTTTTTTAGGGGATATTATAAATGGTACTGTTTTGCTGATTTCCTTTTCATCATTTTCTTTATTGGTGTATAGGAATCCAACTGATTTTTGTATGTTTATCTTGTATCCTGCTACTCTGCTGAATCTTTCTATTAGTTCCAGTAGTTTTCTTGTGGAGTCTTTTGGGTTTTACATATATAGTATCATATAATCTGCAAATAGGGACAGTTTAACTTCTTCATTACCAATTTGGATGCCCTTTATTTCTTTTTCTTGCCTTATTGCTCTAGCTAGAACTTCCAGCACGATGATAAATAGGAGTGGTGATAAATGATATCCTTGTCTTGTTCCTGTTCACAAGGGGAATGTCTTCAGCCTCTCTCCATTAAGAATGATGTTGGCTGTTGGTTTTGTATAGATCCCCTTTATTATGTTGAGAAATTTCCCTTCTATACCTATGTTATTGAGAGTTTTTATCAGGAATGGGTGTTGGACTTTGTCGAATGCCTTTTCTGTGTCGATTGAGATGATCATGTGATTCTTCTATTTTATTTGTGTGGTGGATTTAGTTAGTTGATTTTCTAATGTTGAACCATCCTTGCATACCTGGTATGAATCCTACTTGGTCATGGTGTATTATTTTTTTGATATGATGCTGGATTCTGTTGGCTAGGATTTTGTTGAGAATTTTTGCATCTATATTCATGAGAGATATTGGTCTGTAATTTTCTTTTTTTGTGATGTCTTTGCCTTGTTTGGGCATCAGGGTTATGCTGGCTTCATAGAATGAATTTGGAAGTATCCCTTCCTTTTCTGTGTTCTGAAATAGTTTGAGTAGTACTGGTATAAGCTCTTCTCTGAATGTTTGGTAGAATTCTCCAGTGAAGCTATCTGGGTCAGGGGTTTTTTTTTGTTGGGAGGTTTTTTTTTTTTTATTACTTTTTCAGTCTCTTCTCTTGTTATGGGTGTGTTCAGATCTTCAACATCAATCTGATAGTTTGGGTAGGTAGTGAGTTTCTAGAAATTTGTCCATTTTCTCTAGATTTTCAAATTTGTTGGAGTATAGTTTTTCATAATAGTCTGTTATGATCCTTTTTATTTCAGTTGGGTATGTTGTAATGTCCCTCATTTCATTTTTATTAGGTTATTAGCATCCTCTCCTGTTTTTCTTTTGTCAGTTTGGCCAGTGGTTTAAAAATTTTTTTGAGTGCAATGTTCAGCACACGGTGCAGATAGGAAGGAGGGAGGGGGAGTGAAAGGTTGTGATGTGTGGAGCTAGGTTGGATATGGGAAAGAAGAGAGAGAAACAGGAGCCAAAAAAAAAAAAGATAGTGATGAGGGAGCCTTCCACTGGAGTGGAGAGATGAGAAACCTAGAAATGGAAAAAAATAAAATAAAATAAATAAATAAAAATGTTTTTAAAAAAAAATCCCCAGGGATCCCACTGGCACAGCTGTGCAGACCGGAAAAGTGTCTCCCAAGCCACACAGTACAGCCCAGCTAGAAGGGTGGAGATGATACACAGCACCAGGTATTCAGGAGGCAGGAAAAGAAGGTAAGTAGAAAGAGACGAGAAACCAAGAAATGAAGAAAAATAAAAAGGTAAAAGGAACAAGAAAACAAACAAACAAAAAAAGCCTCACAAGATCCCACAAGCATGGTGGTACGGACCAGGGAAGCAGTTCCCAGCCGAGCACCACTTCACAGCTTGTCAGGAAGAAGCAAAGATGGCACACGGAGTCAGGTGTTCGAGAGAAAGGAGGGAAGGAGGTGAGAGGCAGGGAGAAAACAAAACAGGCCGAAAAAAGCACCACCAGCAACAAAGAAATGGCACTGAAGAAGCCAGCCGGTGTGGGTGGGGCAAATCCATGCATCATAGAACCGGTGCCGCCTCTGCCGTAGATGAGGCCACTGGGAAGTGATGGATTGGCCCACCAGGAAGGCACAGATCAGCCAGCCAGGAAGCTGGGGATCAGCTGGCTGGGAAGCAGTGAAGGCCGAGTAGGGGGAGGCAGGGTGGGGGGTGGGAAAGCGTGTATCGCTGGTTACCCGGTGCTCTGTCTCCTGCTGGGAGCTCCATGAATCTGCTTTCCCATACTCCTTGTCTGCCAGTCTCTGACAGGAGTCCAAGATAGTGGATCCATGCTGCGTTAGCTGATGAGGGACCTCTGCTCATAACTCTCCTTGCCCTCTGTTCTCTATCAGTTTCTTATTCCATTCAGTGCTTGGCTGAGTTTTTTATCTCTTCATTTGACACTTAGGGTTCCAGGATTGACATTTGTTTCTGTTTTACTTAGTTTCTTGGGTCTTTGCTGTGGAGGGACGGTGTGGTGCTTCTGTCTATAGCACCATGTTGGCTCCCTTTCCCCAGTAGGTTCATCTTGATGATCCCACTGGCTTATAACTCTATGAAGATCCAGAATATGCCTTGTCACTACTAACCCAAGATTGAACCTTGTTGTTGCTAGGTGCCATTGAGTTGATTTTCGACTCACAGCAACCCAATGTGACAAAGCAGAGCTTCCTCATACGATTTTCTAGGCTGTAATCTTTAAGGGAACAAATCACCACTTACTGATTTCAACTGCCAGCCTTTTGTTAGCAGCCGAGCACTTAACTGTTGGGCCACCAGGGCTCCTAGGCAGTAAATATTCAAAACTTGCATGATTTTTTCCGATTGAAATGACCAGTTATTTTGGTATTATTTTGAAATACTTCTGTAGAACTGCATAAATGGAATTCAACAACTTATATTATTCCTGGAGGTTTAGTAAATAATGTGGCAGAACTGTTAACAGCAAGGACTTCAGATACAGAGACACCTCAGTGTGAGACCTAGATCTGCCACTTACTCCTCTGTGACCTTGGACAGTCACTTAATTAATCTCTTTTAGTCCCACTTTTCACATCTGCGTAGTGTAGAATCTTCTTCTCAGGAGTGTTATAAGGAATAAGTGAGATAATGTCTGTAAAATGCTTACCTTAGTATTGGATATATGGTTAAATGAGTCAATAAATTTTAGGTGATATTATTTCTACTATGGTTGGCATTATGGTAGACATTCTGTACTTCCCAACAATCCTGTCTTAAAGGAAAGCTGACAGGAAGGAAAGATATTGAGGCTCAGAGCAGTTAAATGACTTACACAAAGTCACATGGAGACATTGGTGGTTCAGTGGCAGAAATCTCACCTTCCATGCAGGAAACCTGGCTTTGATTCCTAGCCAGTGCACCTCACGTGTGGCCTGTCTGTCAGTGGAAGCTTGCCTGTTGCTCTAATGCTAAACAGATTTCAGCGGAGCTTCCAGACTAAGATGGACTAGGAAGAAAGGCCTGGCGATCTACTTGCAAAAATCAGCCAATAAAAGCCCTAGGGATCACAGCGGTCTGATCTGCAACTGATCACGGGGTTGACATGGGGGAATTATGTGACCCAGAGAGGGTCAGTGCTTTTAACACCCAGACTCTACCTTTTAATTTTAGTTAGACCCCCTGTTGTTACTCCTCAACATTCACTTTCCTGGTCCTATTCTTGAACCTGATACTACCTGCTGCTACTAGTTCAGTCTTGGGAGTTTTATTTCCTGCTACTCTTCTCTCTAAACAACTTTGTTTTATAAATCTGAGAGAGTGGCACCAGCTTAAGCAAAACTAGATCTGAAAGAGCTGAGACACTGTTGCTGAGTTAGCATTTTAACATCCTTAGATCTCCAATCCTGTTGCTGTTGAGTCAGTTCCGACTCATAGTGACCCTATAAGACAGAGAAGAACTGCCCCATAGGGATTCCAAGACTGTAATCTTTATGGAAGCAGACGGCCACATCTTTCTCCAGTGGAGCAGCTGGTGGGTTCAAACCATCAGCCTTTCAGTCAGCAGCCCAGTGTTTAACCACTGTGCAACCAGGGCTCCTTATGGACAGAGTTAAAAGAAACAGATTTTTAAATACCTGTATGTCTTTTTCTTGCTTAAACATAGATCTGAGAAGCTATAACACTGACCCCTCTCCCTTGTTTTTCAGATAGACCACATGGTGCAGGGCCATGCTGCCTTCTCTGAACTACAAGCCAAGGCTGCTGCCAGGTAACTACCCTCTCTCTTCCCCCTACAGCTTTCTCAGGTGACTGCATTGAGGACACTCACTTTGGGCAGCTTTGTGATTTTCAGATCCTATGGCAATGAAAATGCCTGGCAGTACTTTGTTATAAAATAGTCAACCAGATGATCCAGAACATATATGCATTAATTTTTAAAACTATCGAAGAGAACATAAAGAACCTGTAGATTCCCCTAAAATATACCCAGGGACCATTAATGAGAAACTCTAACATAGAAGGGTTATGAATTTTGGAGTCAAAACTTCTTAGATTCCTGTGACTCTACAGCAACGGATTTGGTTATTTTTTTGGTTTTAGGTATGTGACGGGAGCCCTGGAGACTCAGTGATTAAGCACTCTGCTGCTAACTGAAAGTTCGGCAGTTCAAATCCACCACCCACTCCGCAGGAGAAAGATGTAGCAGTCTGCTTCCATAAAGATTAAAAACCAAACCAAACCCATCTAGTCAATTCTGACTTATAACAACCCTGTAGGACAGAGTAGAACGGCACCATAGAGTTTCCAATGCTGTAATCTTTATGGAAGCAGATTGCCACATCTTTCTTCCATGGAACAGCTAATGAGTTCAAACCATTAACTTTTTGGTTAGCAGCCAAGTGCTTAACCACTGTGCCACCAGGGCTCTTTCCATAAAGATTACAGCCTTGGAAACCCTACAGGGCAGCTCTACTCTGTCATATAGAATCGCTGTGAGTCAGAATAGACTTGACGGCAACTGGTTTGGTTTTGGTTTGGTTATTAGGTGTGTGACCTTAGGTAAATTATTCAGCATTTTAAAGTGTATCTTCAAGGGCTAATAACTGATGTGGATGGATTTCCAGGATATATTGTTAAGGGAAACAAAATTGAGTACAAGAGAGTATCAACAATTTGCTATCTTTCATGGAAGAAAGAAGATACAAGAAAATATTTCATTTATGCAAAATAAATACAGGAAGGGTAACCCAGAAATTAATGATATTGGGAGTGGGTAGGAACGGGATGGAAACACTGAGGAAGGAAATAGGGTAGTAGGAGAGAGCAAGGCTTTTCTGAGTATATCTTTTTGTAAAACTCTGAATCTTCCATGGTAATATTTGATTGATTGATTGATAGATAGATAGGTGGGTAGGTAGATAGATAGACAGATAGATACATTAATACATTGATAGATACCATGATGTGAGGAGAGGCATGCAAAATGAAATACAGATAGTAAAATATAATATAACTGTATTACAGATGAATAATAACCATACTAAAAAAGGTGGGAAAGAAAAGAACTAGGCCAAGTAACTTTGGAAAAGAGTATTTTGACAATATGCTGTACGGCTAAAGATAAAAATAAGTTTATATGAATATTGTACTCAAATTTGTAAACTTTTTATAGATGCATTTGCCATTCTGAAAGTATTTTATGTGTGTACTACAATTGAGCAAATAAATAAATTCATTGTGGATAATGAGAGCCATGTTTCTCATTGTCAGTTTCAAATAAGTAAAGGAAGAATGCTGGAATGAACCCTAGAACTAGTAGATTGAAATCAGAGGTATCAGTATGAACTTGTGATTTTTAATATATATGCAGATAGATGTACATAGAAGTCAATATAGATGTATATATGTGTGTATGAATATACATAGAGACCTGGTAGTGTAGTGGTTAAGAGTTTGGCTTAAGAGCTCAGCTACTAACCAAAAGATCAGCAGTTTGAATCCAATAGCCACTCCTTGGAAACCCTATGGGGCGGTTCTACTCTATTTGTGTGTGAGTATACATACATATATTTCCTAGCTCTCTCTGCTGAGATGGTCTAGAAGCAATGACACCCTACTAGCAATGACACAACCTAAGCACCCAGGTCTTGGATTCTAAGTATCATTCTTCTGGTTCTCCAATAAAAGGAAAAATGATCAGTTCCTGGGCTGAGGCAGGGAAAACACATGAACATTTTGTGGTGCCAGAAAGTAAGGGTTTGCACAAAAAGGAATTGTCAAAAGACATAGGAGCTAACTTGAAGGATCTCCCAATGGCCTAATCTGAGATAGTTTGGGCAAAAAAATGCATAATGATAGCATAAAATAACCATCCATGAATCCATACTGATATAAATAAATAATTAAAGAAAAAAATTAATGGGAAGAAAGCAGAGGTCATCCTTTTGGTGGAATTCCAATTAATAAATTTAGAAGAAATGATGGAAATAAGCAATCACCCTTAGGCAGACACCACAGTAATAATTGTTGTAGGCAGGAATCATCAATGTTTGCTAAAATTAGTGGGTAAAAGTATGATGAGAAGCAGGATATTTGTATAATCCCAAGTTACCTCTCCACAAGATACTTATTAATTACTGAGGGAAAAACAGCAAATTTACGGTGGCTAAATCTGGCAGACACCACTTTACCCACTCAAATGATCAAAGTTAACAATGCCCATAAATAAGATGTATCAAAAACATGCATCTCCTTATATGGTGCCCTGAGAAGGACACATCAACTATGTGGTATCCTTACCAAGAATGCAAAACCTCAATGAAAACATGAGAAAACATCAGAAAAACCAAGAATTTTGAGGGATATTCTACAAATGAGGGACGTTCTACAAAATTATTAGCTAGTACGCTTCAAAAAAGGTTATGAAACTCAAAGAAATACTGAAGAGCTGCCCCAAATTGGAGGCTATTAAGAAGGTATTACAACTAAAAACTATGTAGGATAATGGATTTGAATCTGAACCAGAAAACAGACATTAGTGGGAAAAAATAGTGAAATTCAAGTAAGTGTGTAGACTAGTTAATAGTATTGTATCTATATTAATTTCTTAGGTGAAGAGTATAAGGGAACTCTGTCTACTATTTTTGCAAGTTTTCTATAAATCTAAAATTATTTCAAAATAAAAAGATTTAAAATAACAAAGAAATAAATTCTATGAGAATAATACATAATTGTTAGACTTTTAGAGAAAATTAAGGCATTTTATAAGGTTAACAGAGAAACCCTAGGTAGCTAGTACATGGCAAAAGAGAGATGCTCTAAAGTGATGGCTAATGTAGACTCTGAAACCAAATTGTCTATGTCTCTGCTCTACCCTAATTAGCTGTGTGACCCTGGGCAATTACTTAAACTCTTTGTGCCTTAGTACCTCATTATAAAGGGAAATAATACTAGTAACCACCTCACAGGGTTGTTGAACAAATTAAACAAGTTGGAATAGCGCCTGGCACATAGTGATTAAGTGTCAAGCTGTAAATAGGTGTTCAGTAAATGGCAGTGGTAGTGATAGAAGTTATTGTTATGGTTGTTGTAGTTATGAGTATTAGACCTTTCCCTTCCATGAAGGGGTTTACATTCTAATAGGGGAGGCAGACCTGCACAGAGACAAATGAAATGCATGTCATCCTAGAATATAAGCAATTTTTGTCAGGGTGTAGAGAATGAGACTGAGAAACGCTTCACAAGTCTCTGATTATAATGTCATTACCACTGATAGGGATTACACCATTTACCTCATCAACTAGCACTTTAGATGTCTTAGAGGTTGCATAACCTAGAGCAGGGATTCCTAACTTCAGATCATCAGTCAAACCCTCAAATTCGTGTACAAATTTGTATTGACTGTATACTTCAAGCATAGATTTCTGTCAGCAGGGGTCATGGCACTCATCAGATTCTCAAAGGGATCCAGCATCTATAAACCATTAACCCAAAGCAAAAAGCAATGGATTTGGAGTTCAGAGGTCTAGGTTTAATCCCAGCTCCAACATGTATCATTGTGTGAACCTCAGTTTCCTCATCATAGCATAGAAGAATATTAGAGAGGCAGCCCTAGATACCTATAAGAATTGATTTTGAGTTTAGCAAGATAATGCGCTTCACGGGTTTTGTCAACTGTACTGTGACAATGACTAGTAGTAGTAGTGATTATAACAGAGGAGGAAGAATTGTGCTGGTGGCTGTTGTAGGGTTAAGCAGCAGAGGTCAGCCATCTATACCTGCCTACTTTCTTGTGGAAAGTATGATACAGTGGCAAGGAACTTGACTGGGAATTAAAGGCCTTGGGTTCTTGTGCCAGTCCTCTCACGAACGTCTTGGTGACTCAGTTTCCTCACCCATACAATAATAATAATACTGCTCTGCTTAATCATTTTACAGATGTTGAAGGATAAAAATAGCTCATGGTAATGACAGTCTGTGAAGATTTTAAAGCTGAACACAAACCGAAGGGATAGTTAGTCTTTGCAATGAAATACTGAAAATTTCCAGAGCTTTCTTCTATAGATGAGCCTCATTTGCGTGTTTTTTATTGAAAATGGGAAAGAAGGAAAGAAGGATTTGTGAATGGGCACATAGACTCAGAGAAGCAGGAGCCTAGGTGAGTCCAAAAGCAGCAACTTATAGAATTCAGTCTTGGAGTCAGAACTGGATTTAAATCTCAACTCTTCAGATGCTGCTTGACTATGAAGTACCTCCTTCCAACTACCTGCCTGCATTTCTCCTCCTCTTTAGAGCGAAGCTTCTCAAAATCATTGCTTATACTCATGGTCTCTTATTTCCTCACTTACTGCTCCTTCCTTACCCACTCCAATCTGAATTCTGCACCATTGGCCTCCTGAAACATTTGCTGCTAAGATTAACAATCGTATTTGTTCTACTAAATCTGTAGAATGTTTTTCAGTCCCCTTTCTTGAGTGCTGCACTGATTTGTCTTCCTCTCCTTTTAATGCTTTCTCCTCGACTTTTCAGAATGCCAGTCTCTCCCAGTTTTGCTCCTGTATCTCTCACTCCTCCATCTTAATCTCATTTTCAGATTCATGGTCCTTTTCTTGACTATTGCCATAAAAGTTAATCGCAGCTAGGCTCCTGGCCTTCTCTCTTTTTGCAGTCTCTTCCAAGGTGATCCCATCTACATTCTTGGCTTCATTTCTTTCTATGTTTTGATGACTCACATTTTGTCTCCAGCTCAGATATTCAGTAGGTATAAAAGAAATGTTAGTTCTCTGTCCTCCATTTTCCTCCTATTGTATTGCAAAGGAAAATGCATCTGTATGCTTTCAGATCTGTGAATCAGGGGCCTACTGAGGATAACAAGCACCCAGGGGCAATCTCTAATTTGCCCCTCCAATTTGAGCTCCCAGGGGCAATCTCTAAATTGTGCCCCCGCCACCACCATTCGAGTGCCCAGGGGCAATCTCTGATTTGTACTCCCTCCCAATTTCAAGATGAATGGACGTTGATAGCGGCAACATGTCAGCAGATGCGGCAACATATCAGCAGAGACATCTTCCCCCGTCTTGTCTAACTGCTTCAATCAGGCGCCTTTCATATTTGGGACCCCTCAGAATGTCATTCCATGCCTTGTCTGGTGCCCACTTGGACTTGCACTAGGGGCGAGTGTATCCCTCTGCTCTCCCTCACTATGCCTCTGCTGTGAATAGAATATTACAAGACTGTAGCACCCATGGAGTGAAGTGGCTAAGAGTTCAGGCTGCTAACCAAAAGGATGGCAGTTTGAATCCACCAGCCACTCCTTGGAAACCCTATGGGGTAGTTCTACTCATAGAGTCACTATGAGTTGGAATTGACTCAACAGTATACAACATAGCACTTATTATGTTTTAGGTCTTAGAAAAACATAAGCATAGCTGTTATTAAAATAGGACTAGCTGTTTGGAAAGGACGAAAATCTCTTGGAATCAGATACTATATGACTCTTTTGGTGTAACTTGGGGTTTTATGAAAACAGCAATGGAGGTTACCCCTACCTCAGAAATTATCATCAACAAATCCTACTTGAAACTGTGGAAACAAATGTTGATAAACAGATTAAGTATTTTATACTGTTGATTTATTGTTGTTGTTTTTAGTTGTCTTCAAGTCTATTCTGACTCATGGCAATCCTGTGTGTGCAGAGTAGAACTGTTCCATAGGGTTTTCAAGGTTGTGACCTTTTAGGAGCAGATCACCAAGCCTGTCTTCTGAGGCACCTCTGGGTGGGTTTGAACCCCCAGCCTTTTGGCTAGTAGTCAAGTGTTTAACCATTTGTGCCACTGAGGGATAAGCCATACTGTTGATTTACCATAATCTCTGAAGAGAAATGTTGCTAAGTTTATAAATTCAGTAGACTAGATGTGCCAGTGCATGTAACTGGCAATGAGAGTCTTTCAATGTGGGGCCCAATATCCAGATATTTCACTCCTTAGCCAGAGATCACCTTACACTGATCATAACTTCAGGTCTTTTGCTCCTAACTGCTTGTTACTGTCTTAATTCTCTTGTGAAACCTAAACTATCAGTGTCTTGGAAGGAAGTTCTGGTGATGGCGGCTCTTGGTGGGAAGATGTTGGCATAATCTACAAGAGCTAGGTTCAATGTTGGCTGCAGAACCAAGGTTAAAACCTAGGTACCCTGACTATCTGATGACTGCCTTTCTTCAGATGTCTTCTGGCAAGCTGCCTCCCTCACCCCAATATGAAAGATTGCTCTTCCAAGATGAAGCATCCTTTCCTTGTTCCTGGTGAATAAATCAATTGAACATATATTCTGGTGAAGACTTTCTCTGTACTCAGCTCTCTCCAAATGCAGAGAAGAATAAGACAGAGCGCCTGTCCTCAAGGAGATCATAGATCAGCTCAAGAGAGAAATAAATTAGTAAATTGTAGTCTAATAGGTTGAGGGCAATAGTAGGGGAATAGTTCAGCATTTACTGCTCATTTACCGTGTGCCGGAACCTATGTTAAACTTTGGAGACAGACAGATACAATAAATACATATTGAGAACCTACTGTGTGTTTAGCATTTATTATACAAGAATGAGCAGAACAGAAAAAGTCCCTACCCTCATGGAAATTATATTTTACATGTATAGGTATATAGCTATATCTATAAAACCAAACCCACTGCCATCAAGTCAATTCTGACTTTATGTGTTACAGAGTAGAACTGTTCCATAATGTTTTCTTGGTTGTAATCTTTGCAGAAGTAGATAGTCAAGCCTTTCTTCTGTGGTGCCACTGGGTAGGTTCAAGCTGCCAAGCTTTAGGTTAGCAGTCAAGTATAAATCATTTGCGCCACCAAGGGACCAATTATATATAATATAATGCCAGGAACTGATAAGTGCTCTAAGGAAAAATAGAGTCAGGAGATAACAGAAGGGGAGGGGTTTCGCTGTAATGAATGGGAGCTATTTCAGATGGAGAAGATACCCTTGATGAGGTGACGCTTGTGCTGACTGAAGGGAGGGAGCAGTCTATGGGCATATGAGGAAGATCTCTCCAGACAGAAGAAGTATCAAGTCCATGGCCTGGATGCAGCAGCCAGCTGGGCAGGTTCTGGAAACATTGTAAAGGCCACTGTGGCTGGGTTAGAGCGGGAGGAAAGAGGGAGGAGTGAGGGCTGGAAGTTAGCCAGGAGCCAAACCATGCATGTCATTATAGATAACTGTAAGGACACTGGGTTTTACTGAAGGCTTTGGTTTTTGAACAGGGGAGAAACACAATCAGATTTGCTTTTTACTTTGGCTGCTCTATGAAGAATAAATCAGACCATGGGGTGGGGAAGGGGAGGACAGAGTGGAAAAATGGAGACAGGGAAGATATGGTCCATGACCTCAGGGAGCTCACAGTCTACTGGAGGAGGAAGACCTGTCAACACAAGAGCCCGGTCTGTTCCAAGTTTTTTGTCCAAAAGTGACTGTAAGCAATGGTCTTCTCTCCTTGTGATTTTGTTGGTTTCAGAATAATTCTTCTTCGTTCTGCTAATTCACATTTTCTGTCTCAACTTGCCCTTCTTTTCTCTCACTTTTCCCTGGCGTTCCATTGAGGACAGTCAAGTTTTCTTGATTTCACTTATTTCTCAAACTTCTCTTACATGGGTCCTTCTCTGCAATTATCATAATCCCACTGGGTATCCATTTCTTAAAATGCAGTGGTTTCCTGTGTATCGAATCTCCGTTTGAAGCTCTCCATTAAAGACTATGCAAATCCTCCTCAAGCAAGGGAAGGAGAAAGTGAGGACAAGAACATTTATTAAGAATTTGCCAAAATGGATCAAAGACCTAAATATAAAACCTGAAATGATAAAGATCATAGAAGAAAAAATAGGGACAATGTTAAGAGCTCTAATACATGGCATAAATACAATATAAATCATAACTAACAGTACACAAACACCAGAAGATAAACTAGATAACTGGGAGCTCCTAAAAATTAAACACTTACATTCATCAAAAGACTTCACCAAAAGAGTAAAAAGAGAACCTATAGACTAGAAGAAATTTTTTGGCTACGACAGACATACCCAACAAGGGTCTAATCTCTAAAATCTACAGAATACTTCAATACCTCAATAACAAAAAGACAAATAATCCAGTTAAAAAATGGGCAAAGGATATGAACAGACACTTCACCAAAGAAGATATTCAGGCAGCTAACAGACACATAAGGAAAGGTTCACGATCATTAGCCATTAGAAAAATGCAAATCAAAACTAAATGAGATACCATCTCACCCCGAAAATACTGGCACGAATCAAAAAAGAAAATAACAAATGTTGGAGAGATTTTGGGGAGATTGGAACTCTTATGTACTGCTTGTGGGAATGTAAAATGGTACAACCGCTTTAGAAAATGATATGATGCTTCCTTGAAAAGCTAGAAATAAAAATGGCATACAAACCAGCAATCCTACTCCTAGGAACATGCCCTAGAGAAATAAGAGCCGTCACACAAATAGACATGCACACCCTTGTTCATTGCAGCATTATTCACAATAGCAAAATGATGGAAACAACTTAAATGCCTATCAATAGATGAATGGATAAACAAACTATGGTACATACACACAATGGAATACTATGCAATGATAAAGAACAATGATGAATCTGAGAAACATCTCACAACATGGATGAATCTGGAGGGCACTATGCTAAGTGAAATAAGTCAATCACAAAAGCACAAATATTGTATGAGACCACTATTTTAAAAACACAAGAAAAAGTTTACCCACATAAAAAAACAAAACAATCTTTGATGTATATGAGGGAGTGGAGGGGTGGAGAGGGGAAATTCACTAGCTAGAGAGTAGACAAGTGTTAATTTGATGAAAGGAAAGACAACATACAACGTAGGAGAAGTCAGCACAGCTTGACCAAAGCAAAGTCATAGAAGCTTTCTAGACACATCCAAACACCCTGAGGAACCAAATTACTGGGGCTGAGGACTGGGGAACATAGTGTCAGGGGACATGTAGGTCAATTGAGATAACATTGTTCATAAAGAAAATGTTCTGCATCCTACCTTGGTGAGCAGCGTCTGGGGTCTTAAAAGCTTGTGAGCATCCATCTAAGATGCATCTATTGGTCCCATCATGTTTGGATCCAAGGAGAATGAAGAAAACCAAAGACACAAGGAAAATATTAGTTCAAAGTGCTAATGGACCACATGAACCACAGCCTCCACCAGTCTGAGCCCAGAAGAACTAGATGGTGCCTGGCTTCTGCCACCAGTGGCTTGACAGAGATCACAATAGACACAATAGACGGTCCCAGACAGAGTGGGAGAAAAATGTAGAACAAAATTCAAATTCACAAAAAAAGGCCAGACTTATTGGCCTGACAGAGACTGGAGGAACTCCAAAGACTATGGCCTCTCGACACCCTGCTAACTCAGAATTGAAGCCACTCCCAAAGTCCACCTTTCAGCCAAACATTAGACAGGCCTATAAAACAAATAGTAGCACACATGAGGAACGTGCTTCTTAGTTCAGCCAAGTATACAGAAACCAAATGGCAGCACTTGCCCAAAAGCAAAGACAAGAAGGCAGCAAAGACGAATGGACACAGGCAACCCAGAGTGGAAAGGGAAAGAGTGCTAAAACATTGCGAGGATTGCAACGAATGTCACAAAATAATTTGTGAAGAAAATTTTGAATGAGAAAAAACAATCACCTGGAGATGGGGAGAATTTGCAATGTGCCTGGTACTGTGCTTAGTGACAGTTTCACATGCATTATCTCATTTATCTCCGGAGGAGGAAACTGAGGATTACAGGGAACTCTCAGACTCTCCTAAGGATTGTTCTCCCTTTCCTTTTGCTCTTGCACTCTCAGATTCCTCCCTTGGCCTTATTTGCTTTTTAACCCTCGGTCCCTCAGTCTAACAACTGGGGCCATCAGTCCATCAGCAAGTTTTTATTTAGGCTCCCCTGAGCTAAGGCAGTCAGAGAACCAGAGTGATGATATTAATACCTTTCATCTTCCAGGGTGTGTCAGGATAATCAGGAAATTCTTGATGGCTCTTGGATGAGAAATATTTCTTAAAGAGAAATAAGATAATAATTATAATGGCTTTCTTTGGCTTCTGTCAAGGATTGAATTGTGTCCCCCCAGAATATATGTCACCTTGGTTAGGCCATGATTGCCAGTATTGTGTGGTTGTCCTCCATTTTGTGATTTTCCTATGTTACATAAATCATAATCTCTGCCTGTGGTTAGAGACGGTTTGGGGTGCGATGTAACACCCTTGCTCAGGTCACATCCCTGTTCCAATGTAAAGGGAGATTCCCTGGGGTGTGGCCTGCACCACCTTTTATCCTATAAGAGGTAAAAGGAAAGGGAAGCAAGCAGAGAGTTGGCGACCTCATACCACTAAGAAAGCAGTGCTAGGAGCAGAGCGCATCCTTTGGACCCAGGGTCCCTGCTCAGAGAAGCTCCTAGTCCGGGGGAAGATTGATGAGAAGGCCAACAGAGAGAGAAAGCCTTCCCTTGGAGCTGACGCCCTGAATTTGGACTTTTAGCCTGCTTTACTGTAAGGAAATAAATTTCTCTTTGTTAAAGTCATACACTTGTGGTATTTCTGCTACAGCAGCGCTAGATAACTAAGACAGCTTCTTATTTTGCATGCAAGGACAAGAAAGTGCTGAGGGCATTAGGGTCCTTTTAAGAAGCCCACAGACTGCACTAACCAGAAATAAATCTTCCATTTTTAACTCTCAGCACATTACCTGTAGCCCAGCACAGTGCTTGGCATATTGAGGGGAAGGGAGTCACAAGATGCTTGGTCCTTCTCCCTTTCTCCTTCTGCAGTATACACCGGCATGCCTGGAAGGCTGTGTCCATATATTCCAGAGGTCCCTCCTTTAGCTGCCCAGTACTACAACGAGATAAAGAGGTTTCTGTGACACTTTAGATGTCTGGTGGATCTACCAAATTTCATCAGTTAAGAGGTAACCTGAATATAAAGATCTTTTGTAGCCACTTTTCCAGGCTCACAAATACTCTATTTTTCCTCTTAAATCATTAGAATGTCCCAGAAATTCCAATTTTAATATTCTAAGTAGGATCTATATTCATTCATTATATTCCAATAGCTATATGTTGAGCCCCTGGTAGGTTGAATAAGATACAGCTCTTGTCCACAAGTTCAAACTCCAGAGATGGATAGAGATAGGATAAAGGGGCAATTATCCTACAGTGTAGAAAGTGCCATTCATTTGACAGGTATTTTTGGATGGTGCTATGTGCCAAGTTCTCTGCTAAACCCTGACTGTATACTGATGATAGTCCACTTGCATGAAGGGGAGGCCATAGGCAGTTAACAAGTAAATGAACACATAAATATGTCTACAGTTACCAAGTATGATAAGAAATAAACTGACAGATTCCAGTGATAGAATCTCAGGGAAAACCTGATTTAGATAAGGTGGTCAGAGAAGCCCTGGTTGATGGAGGGGCAGTTAAGATCTGAAGGATAAAAAGGAATGAACCATGTAAAGAGCAGAAGTGAAGAATACTCTGGACAAAGGGATTGGCGTACGTGAAAGCCTTGAAGAAAAGGCTAAGGAGTTAATATTGGGCCACAGACCAAGGTGAACAAGGTGTGGCTAGAGAGGAAGGCAAGGTCTAGATCATCCAGGGCCCTATAAACAAAGATAAGAAACTGATTTTATCCAAAGGACGGTGGTTAGCTATGGAAGGGTGCTAAGCAGGGAAATAATGTGATCAGCTTTATGCATGTTACTGGAGAAAATCTTGTTATTTCCAAACTAGAGAATGGGAAAATTACTGTCAAACCCCCAACATAGGTGATGAAGGCAGCTGGCATTCTACTTCTGAGGGTGCTTGTAGATGCCACGATCACTCCTCCATTTCTCTTATCAGGCTGGCGTTGGATGTGAGGAAGGAGTTGTTCTCAACATAGGTTGCTATGGGAACATGGACAATGAAGGAAGCATGGGTTTCTAGAAAGGTCTCCAAGAGATGATAGCAAAAATAAGTCTGTAATGATGATTAAAACAGGCCAGGTGAAGAAAGCAAGGAAATGAATTATAGACATGAGGGAGCAGAAGAGGCAAACAGTCAGAGGTTAGGTGAAGATGTGCATACTATTAAAATTATAAGTAGTTTAGTATGGTTGGAGTATGATGTGGGCAGAGGTGAGGAAGGAGGAGGAATGGGAGATATGTATATAATATGGTCAAGGTAGGGAGGAGCTAAATAATGAAGAACATCTTTTGTCAGGCAAGGATTTCTGTGCTTTATCCCGAGGGCAATGAGAGGAGCCATTGAAGGGTCTTAGGGAAGGGTGGGAGTTATAATCAGAGTTACATTTTAAGAAGAATCACTCAGGAAAGAATACAGAATACCTAGTTGGATGTTGCAAGATTTCAGGAAGGGAGATAAATTAGAAGGCTGAAATGCAAATCCAGGCATAATGTGAAGGTGGCCTGAATATAGTAGTAGCATTTGAACTGGAGAAAAGTTTGCTTATTAAAGGGATATTTAAAAGAAGGAATTGACAGATCCTGGTGAAAATTAATTGGAGCCCTGGTGGCACAGTGGTTAAAAGCTTGGCTGCTAACCAAAAGGTTGGTAGTTCGAATCCACCAGCTGCATTTTGGAAACCCTATGGGGCAGTTCTACTCAGCCCTATAGGGTCACTATGAGTTGAAATAGACTTGATAGCAATGGGTTTGGTTTGGTTTTTTGGTTTTTTGGGTTTTTTGTGTGTGTGTTTTGTTTTGTTGTTTGTTTTAGTGAAAATTAAATTTGGGAGCTGAGGGAGGAAGATGAGTCAAAATGATACCCACTCTGATACCAAACTCTACTATACCTACTTTCTTCTAGAATCATTGGTTCAGAACTTTGAGAAAGAAGTACCTTTAAAGAAGGGAAAGGAAGCCATTTTTAATCTTTCTTCCATGCATTGGGAATTAACCCAGTGACACAGATATCAATTTACTCATTTTATGAAGGGGAGAACTGAAGTTCAGAGAGGTTAGGTTACTGCACCCCCTCCCCCACAAATGGTTACTTGGGCAACCAGTTAGATGATAATGGCTTTGATTACACCAAGTAAAACAGAAGGAAGAGCAGTATATCAGGAAAGATTTTAATGTGCAATATTAGGCATTTTTAGTTGAAGTGCCTTCGGACATCCAAGAGCAGATACTTGATGAGTGGTTGGATATTTGACCTGGAATTCACGAGGTAGAAGTGGGTAGGAGATAAGATATATATTTAAGTTTTCAGTACTAGATGGTAAGTGGAGTCATGAGAGGAAGATGGAATCACCCAAGGGCATATAAAGAGTAGGAAGAGGGCCTAAGTCAGATCTTGGAAAATTCAAACATTTAAGGGACAAACAGAGGAAGAGAAACAGCCAGAGAGAGGTAGGAAAGCCAAGAGCATATGGTGTCTTGGAAACAAAGGGAAGAGAACAAGTGAGGAGGAAGTGGTCAAGTGGTGTAAAATGCGAAAGAGCATTCAAGTAAGAGAAAAGCAGAAAACTGTCCATTGGAGTTAGCAACAAAGAGGGCATTGTTCACCTAAGGGGGAGCAGTTTCAGTGGAAGGGGGCAGGCAGAATGTATGTTACACGGGGTTACGAAGTTAAGAACTAGAGACAGATGGTTTGGATAGCTTCTTTTCCAAGACTTTCTCTTATTCCTTGAAAGGGCATAATGTCTTTTGTTAGATCACATATTCTGATTTTTCGTAGAAAGTATGGTCACCATACTTCTGGGCAGCCTCTGAATCCAAAGAATAGAACTGAATTCAAAGATGATTTATGGACAGGGAGGGGGTAGTAGAGATTCCAAGAGTGCTGTCTGCATTTAAGATTATAAGCAATAAAATCTGAAAAAAAAAAATCTTCCCTGACTCTTAGATTTTTTTAAAGTTGGAAATGAGTTTCCAGTGCTGGAAAAGGAGAGGGAACTATCTGTTGATAGCTTATCATTTTATAATACTCAAGGCTCTATATTTAACCTTCCTAACAGCCTATAAGGTAGAGCGTATTAGCCCCAATTACAACAAAAGTGAACTAGGCTCCGAAAGACTCAGTGTCACTGATCACCCAGCTAGTACATGGTGAAGTCACTTTGTGATTGTTGAACTGATGTTTTCTTCACCATACCCAGTGGACTTGGACAACAAAAATTTCTGCTGCTGAGAAGAGAATTTATGAGCCTGGAGCTCATGAGGAGGGGGAACAATCCACTTGGACCAGTTAATATGTGATTGCCTAGCTGGAAGAGGGCAGGCCACCATTTCAGAAGGAATTGATAAAACATACGAAGTGAAACAAAGTCAGAACCAAAAAAGGCATTATGCAAGGTTAAAATTATGTGAATAATGATGTGCATTAGTTACTTTAATGTCTTCCAAGTGCATTTCATTTTGAATGATATACTCAGATAGCACACATGGTAAGGTGTAATTGAAAAAACATGTAGGAGAATGGTTGAATTCAAAGAATAAACATACAGCTGTGAGGAGGTTAGGAGTCAAAGGGGTAAGCATATGCCCCAGCCCCCAGGGATCTCATTAGTGCATGAGTGACCATACATGTAGAGGCTAAATGAATCTCACTGTTTGCAAAGACCTGCAGTAAATGAGACAATGATGAATCAATAGTAATTAGGCCTAAAGGTTCTTATTGACCCAGATGTCTGAAACCAAATGCCCTGCTCTGAGATTCCTTGAGAGGCAGAAAGAAAAGATTTATAGACACTCAGTTCTTTAAAAAAAAAAAAAAAAAAAAAAAGTGGGGGGAAAATCCTTTACTCTAAGAGCAGTGGTGCCATTCTGAAGTGGAATGTTGCTAGAATTAATGCGGACTCAACTTCTGACAGCAGAGGATGTTTTCGTGTTTGTTTGTTTGTTTTTGTAAATCTGATTCCAATGGGACCAGGAGCAGGTAGAGCTGGGAGCTATAAAACCAGAATGTGATCTTATTCTACCCAGACATATTGTTCTGGGCCTACCATCCGTGGAGGTGTTAGAGGATCCTTTCCTAAAATAATAATAGTGTCATTCTAAAACAGGCTTTGAATGTGGAGCTTTGACAAATAATTTCTGACCTGAGGTACAGAAGGCACACAGCTTCAAAATCACACAGAGAAGGGTTTAAATTTGGACTTCATCATCTCTCTTCACTTCCTTGAGCTTCCTCCCTGTTGTTGCTAACTGCCCTTGAATCCGCCCCCAATTCAGGGTGACCCCATGCCAAGTTGCAGATAGGACCGGTGTGGTCCATAGGATCTTCATTGGCTGATTGTCAGAAGTAGATCACCAGACCTTTCTTCCTAGTCCATCTTAGTCTAGAAGCTCCACTGAAATCTGTTCAGCAACACACAAGCCTCCACTGACAGATGGGTGGTGGCTGCACATGAGGCGCATTGACCAGGAATCAAATCTGGGTCTTCTGCATGGAAGGCAAGAATTCTACCACTGAACCACCATGGTCCTTTTCCTCTGAGTAAAGGGATGTTAATGATACCTCCCTCAGTGGGCTGTGGAGGAAGGCCTGGCACGTGATGCATACGCAGGGAATGGCAGTTGTTGTTGCTGTAGTTGTTAAGCCTTTTCCCAGTAATATCTTATTCCTCCTTATTCTAAAGCAGAAGATTTTTGCAGATGGGAATGAGGTCTCACAGCAAGAAGCAAAGAGATTTCCTAGTGGGTAGTTCTGCCCTCGCCTCCACCCCAGCATATATACCACATATGTGCACATACACACACACATATTCTCACACTGACATACACTCACACATATTCTCACACTGACATACACTCACACAGAGCAGCCTTGCTTTTCCACATTTTATATAGGGATTCCACATAAAATTATTATTTAATAAAAGAGTTCTACTGATAGAATGGAAAAAAGAGTTTCAAAACCACTACAGCACTGGATTTTTTGTTTACTTAAGCTTTATTTAGAAAATTTTCAGGAACTTTGTGGCATCTATGAGGACACGCACAGTGTCACAAAACTAGAACTAGAAATCGCTAGGCCTTCTAAAATATTTAAAAATCTTAAAGAATAAATATTGTCTTAGATGTCTTAGATGGTTATCTTTCTTGGATATTGATTTTCTGTACTTTTTTCCTGCCATTATTCAAACCATGAATTTAATTGTTAAAGCTATATTTCCAAGGACATCGGTGGGAGATGGCACAGATGCCAAACTCTGATATGCCTACTTTCTTCTACAATCATTGGTTGAGAACTTTGAGCAGAAAGCACCTTTAAAGGGGGGAAGGGTAGCCAACTTTAATCTTTGTGCCATGCATTAAGAATTAACCCAGTGAGGTAGGTATTATTATATCCATTTGATGGATGGGAAAACTGAAGTTCAGCGAGGTTAAGTTACTAGCACAAGTTACCCAGCTAGGATAGAACCAGGGTAGAACCAAGATCAAGTCTCTTAACTCCTGTTCCTAGCTGCATTCACTACATTTGATCATTTCCCTTAGCAAACTCCTATCCTGAGTCTGGGAACTTAACGTTTGTCTCCCTTTGTCATTATCATCATTATTATTACAATTATGAATACATATTTGAAAAATCCTTTACATATGTCTAGTATTATACAGTTTATAAAAGAGCATATCTTCTTTGATCTTCACAATAACCCTATGAGGTAAGTGGGATAGGGATTATGATATCTATTTTTACAGATGAGAAGAGAGTGGTTCAGAAAGTTTGAATAACTTTCTTATGGTCACAAATCTAGTAGAGGCAAATCCATTCCTGGAATCTAGGTCTTCCCACTAGTACATTGTACCTTTTCTTGGTGATGGTACAATGTGATTTTAGAATGCAGCATGCTAGTTTCTCTGGGTTTGGAGTCGTTTCTTTGCTGAAGCTTCTGGGACCCTGCTTTCTTTCCTGGGGCTGATATGAAAGTTCAAATGGTTTCTTTTTGCAGAAAAATTTGCTCCCTAACCCTATCCCCCCCCCCCACCTTTTCAAAACAAAATCCACTTCTCTTCCAGATGCCAGAGTGTATATGCATATTTGAACAGTCACCTGGATCTGATTAAGAAGGCTCAGCCTGTGGGTTTCCTCACTGTTGATTTACATGTTTGGCCAGATTTCCACGGCAACCGCTCTCCCTTAGCAGATCTGACACTAAAGGGCATGGTAAGTAACAGCCAGTCCTTACATGAAGGTGAAGGAGGGCAAAGGGCTACAAAGTTTGGAGGAAGCAAAGGGAGGAGAAAGGAATAAAGGAAAGAACAAAACAGCCCAGCTTCTCACAAGCTTCTTGCAGATACCTTGCTGTTGTGAAGGTTGTTGGTGCTACTGGGATGATCTGCTGAAAGTACTCATTGTTTCTGAGACAACCTTGAGAGCGTTAAAAGCAATATTTCTTACATTCAGCTGCTGCTTCTTTGTCTCATTGAGTGGCTGAAGTTGTGAGCCCTGCCTCTGTAATTTTTGTATTTACATAAGTTTGTAAAGTCATGTTTTCTATCTCTATTTCTAGACCACCTGCTATATAAGTGGTAAATATTACCACCTATGATCTTACTCATAGAGACTCATAGCGACTCTATAGACAGAGTAGAATTGCCCCATAGGGTTTCCAAGGAGCGACTGGTGGATTTGAACTGCCAGCCTTTTGGTTAGCAGCTGTAGCTCTTAACCACTGCTCCACCAGCAATGAGTTTTATGGTTGTTTATGGTCTTATGAAGGAGCCCTGGTGATGAAATGGTTAAGTGCCTGGCAGATAACCAAAAGGTCAGTAGTTTGAATACATCAGCCACTCTGCAAGAGAAAAGACCTGGTGATCTGCTCCCATAAAGATTATAGTCGAGGTAAGAAACCCTACGGGGCAGTTGTATTCTGTCCTATAGGGTCCCTATGACTTGGAATCGACTTGACAGCACACAACAATGACATGGTCTTACCTGGCACAGGTACACATGTGCCTAAATGTCAGAGTTGTACAGAGAGTCCAAGCTCACTTGATTGGGACTTCAATTAAACTTTTGTAAAAGTATATATGATTAGTAATGTGTGGAAAGATGAATTCAGCTCTTAGTGACTGTTAGGGCCCCTTCTGGCACTGAGATTCTGAGCCTTCCTGGAAAGGCCACAGGGAATTTGATGGGGGAGCTCACAACTGCCTAAGCTGAGGTATATCATCTTGGAGCCAAGTGCGATTGGGTAAGTGATAGCAGCATGTTGTTGTCAGCTGCCATCGAGTTGGTGCCTGACTCATGGTGACGCCACGCTCAATGAGATTGGACTGTTGTGATCCATAGGGTTTTCAGAAGTAGATCACCAGGCCTTTCCTCCTAGTCTGTCTTTGTCTGGAAGCTACACCAAAACCTGTTCAGCAATCATAGCAACATGTAAACCTCCACTGACAGATGGGTGGTGCATTGACCAGAATCAAACCTGGGTCTCCCACATGAAAGGTGAGAACTCTACCACTGAACCGCAACTGCCCACGATAGCATATAGCCACCGAGAAAGGCTCAATCCTGCTTGAGGATGGATAAAGCAGATGAAAGCTAGAGAAGTAGAGCTAAGCTTCAGGTCCAAGGGGTCAGGAGAGGCCACAAATAAGCACATGGTAAAGATATCAAGAAGGAGAGTTTGAGGTCAGTTAAGGCGGGTGGAGTTCAGGATGGAGGCTGTGAACAATACAAGGTTTATTTATGTGTGGTAGCTGTGTGACAGTGGAATAGGCCTGCTAGTTTCAAGAACTTTAAAACTGAAAGGAGTATGGTTTATGGTTATTTTTATTGAGATTGTTTAAATATTTTTATGATGCCAACAGGAAGAGCTGAACTTTATTTTCACTACCTCATTGACATAATCAAGGTTTGCTAATAAAAGGGAGTCATGGTGAGAAGAAAACAAAATGGGACATAGCAAAAGTTATGTCTGTCTGGAGTCTATGAAGTGTCCCTACACAGCACTTAAGGAGCCTGGCCTCCTTATTTGGCCTGTGGAGGCAGAAGAGGAATGTCCTGAGAAGGCCATGTGGCAACAGGCTGCAGCTAGAAAACCGCACTTTCAGCTATCCAGATCTCTGGAGGCAAACTGTGTTTACAGAAAGTGCACATTTGGAGTGGGTGCAAAAGTGAGTATCGTCATTAGAGACAAATTTATCTGAAGCCAACCACATAGACAATTAGACACTTAAAATGTTAAGTAAGCATGTCTGGTTCTTAAAATGACCCCAAACCTAGGCACGGTTGCAGAGTGGAATGATCATATGTTCCAGCATCACGCAGACCTGGAGTCCTTTCCTTGCAACAGCTGAAGTACCCAGCTTCAACACCAAGGACCATGTCAAACATAGCCAGGCATCATGTCTCCTGGTGGCTTTTGTCTGCTTCTTATAACCAAAGCTGACATCCAAAGACTTAAGAATTGCCATCATTAAGGGCATTCTAGCAAAGGGGACCAAAGTGCAGAATGGAATTCCAAAGCAGATGATGGAGTGTTTTGAGGAATGCCCATCTCTGTAGAATAAAATATGTACTTATCACGGGGGGCTTCCTGCATGGGAACCTGTGCCCAATTGTATCTGAAAATCTTAGTACGTTTACACTTTAAAAAAATTATATTGTCATGGTTTTGCCCATTTGTAATGTTACTATATACCGATGACTCTGTAATGGTCCTCAGATTCAGACAGACATGGCTCTAGCAGCATGCTTGTCCATTTTCCCATTCTTGCCTATTCTGTAATATTTCCTTGGACTCGGGCAGACATGGCTGTGGCAGCATGCTTGTCCATTTTCCCACTTTCATCTATTCTGTAATTTCCTTGGATTTGGCCAGACATGGCTCTGGCAGCATGCTTGTCTGATTACCCACTTTTGCCTTTTTGAATATATGCCAAATAAATCTTTTTGCTTTACTAAAAAAAAAAAATTGTATTTTCTATAAACATACCTCATATAGCACCTGATATTTCTTAGCAATAATTGCCTTTCTTAACTTTCATTGTGTTAGGCTCACATTGCAATAGCTGTCACTCCATGAGTTCACATCACAGCACTGGAAGAAGAAGGTGACCCACCAGTGTAGCATAAGACAGAAGAAAGGCAATCCTGGGCTGAACATTGTCACTGAAATCTCGTTCCTTCAAACCAATGTTAAATAACATCAAAATAATCTCCTTGAAATACTCTTTTTATCATGCTACTTCCTCTCACCAGAACCTACAGTGACTAACTTCATATTTATTGCATACCTACTATGTGATGAGCATTGTTGCTGATACAGTAAGGTACAATAATTTTTACATTCATGGAGCATGCTTAAAGGGGAAACAAAGTGCTTAGTAAAACGTTAAGTTTAAAAAAATGCATAGTCATTAGAACTGCCAAGATAATCCCAATTGGATGAGAACTGTATCTTATGATTTCTTTTTTGACTCCTGAAACATTTCTCTAGGCAGATAGTAAGTGCTTAATATGTATTTATTGATAATTGATAGTCAACATGGCAGTAATGAACAGGTCATTTATTACTTTAGAAAAATATATTTGGGAGCAATTTACTAGTACGAAATGAATTAGATTGCTAGAACTCTTAGTATGCATATGACAAGTATTTAATACCAATATTAATGCCCAGGTAAATTAAGATAAGTGGCTCTCATTTTATCATAATTATGTTTACTTTCTTTGTTCATCAATAAAATAATTATTTCAACAAACACAGGCCATGCTCTACATGGTAAGGGATATAAGAGTAACTAGACACAATCCCAGCCCTCAAGAAGACTACTATCCTTGAGGGACAGACAATATATAAACAGGCAATGGGAATCTGGGGTAAAGCTCCAGGTATCACTTACTGTCCAGGACTCTCTAGATGCATGAAAGATGATTGCCTAACCTGGCCTCAGAGGTCAGGAAAGGCTTCAGATAGGAGGTGACATTGACACTGAGTGAAGCAGGGAAGAGGGTTTGGGGTCAAGGTGTGCAGTGTCCTAGCAGGGAGAAAGAGCATGACATGTACATGTCTATAATTTTGCTAGGATACTGAACACATTTCAGTGGCGCTTCCAGACTCAGACAGACTAGGAAGAAAGGCCTGGTGGTTTACTTCCAAATAAGATCAGCCAATGAAAACCCTCCGGATCACAACAGTTGGATCCAGTTGTGCATGGGGTCTCCATGAGTCAGGGGCCAACCTGGAGGCAACTAACAACAACAACAGCAAACTCTGGGAATGGGCATGTAGCTGTAGATCTGAAGAGGCAAATCCAAGTATACAGTGAGTGGGGCTAAGAGTAAATCCTATGTACTGTATGCTGGGAATGAATAACAATAATAATAAAGTGAGCCCCATGGGGGGTGGGGGGAAAACATATTGCATACAGAGAAAAAGAAGTACCATTTTGAACACTTAGGGAAAGGCCTCTAAAAAATGATTTAATACTGAAACCAGAAGAAAGTATTAGAGAACTCCTTGTCATAGTCAATGGGATAAAAAATAAAAGCACATCTCTATGAAATAAGGCAGAAACATATTAGGAAAGAATGATTTAAGATGAAAAAACAATGGAATGAGAAAAAAAGGGAAACAAAAACCACAAGATAATTAAAAATGCAATAACAGAATTAAAAACTGCATTGAAGGCAATAAAGAACATTTTTCACTGGAAAAAAAAATATCAGGCCGGCCTAAGAAATAGCATATATTTTAAATTTATCCTATTAGAAAAACATTTTGAGGATAGGGGCTATGGCGTATTTACTTTTTTAAGATCAGCAGTGCTTAGGTCAGAGATTGGCTCCTAATAATTGCCTTATACTCAGCAATTATTTAAATCTTCATTTGAGGAACAATGAGTGATTTGCCCAAGGTCATAATGCCAAGAAGTGACAGAGCTTAAATAAAAATGCGAATCCAGACTTTTGAGATGCACATCCCCATGAGGCTGCCTTAATTCTTAACTCTCGACTTTGCAAAATACTCTGAGGACTATAAAAGAAGGGTATCCCAGCAGATTCGTCATATGTGGCTTAATACTGAACTGTGCTTCTTAGCCTAGTCCTTGTTCTTTGTTTTCCTTCTGGCTACCAACCTTGTCATTCGTCCTCCCATTTTTACCCTTACCCTGATCTTTGGATTTAAGCTCTGACCCTGTTTCTTCTCAGTAATGGTTCTAGTTTCCTCCCACCTCGACCCTTCCACATTATGGGCCTACCCTCATAAGCAGGAACAGGACATAACCTAGGGATCTTTCCATTGTGCTTGATGAAATCATTTTTATTCTGGTTAACAGTTCTCCCTGCCATGTTTTTTCATTGGTGATGCAGTATCATCCTGCAGCACTGAGCTAAAAAGAAAGAGGTAGTAGAGGTTCGGGGGTGGCGACTTCATAGTATGCCTGGACCAAGTAATCACATATGTAAATATTTCTCCTTTCCACTTGATAAATGAGTCTCAGAGAGGTGTGGGCTGCACTTAAGCTTATTTAAAGAGGCAGCAGTTTGAGTAATAGCAATTGGTATCAAAATATTTAACACTGATGATTCTAGGTTCTTCAAACAAAAGAAAACAAAACAACATTGGTTACCTTTAAAGTAAAGAAACAAGACATGGTCACACATAAAGACAGAAGAAGTTATGTAACTACTATCAGGAAAGGTTGCATGTTTTAGGTATTTTTGTTTTATTTTTAATGGTGGTTAGATGACTTTTACTATTATGAAGAAATAAAAAGAGCCCAGGATTTTTTTTTTCTTTTCTTTCTTTTCTTTTTTTTTTAATTGTACTTTCAATGAAGGTTTACAGAACAAACTAGCTCCTCATTAAACAATTAGTACACATATTGTTTTGTGACATCAGTTGCCAACCCCACGACATGTCAACACTCCCTTTCTCGACCTTGGGTTCCCTATTACCAGCTTACCTGTCCCCTCCTGTCTTCTAGTCCTTGTCCCTGGGCTGGTGTGCCCCTTTAGTCTCATTTTGTTTTATGGGCCTGTCTAATCTGGCTGAAGGGTGAACCTCAGGAGTGATTTCACCACTGAGCTAAAAGGGTATCTGGGGGCTGTACTCCCAGGAAACTCAAATATGGTGCACCTTACAAACTAGCTAGCCTTGTAGAAATGGGGTTTAAGAGCCTTTGCCTCTTTGTTTTCTTCTCCCCTAAAACACCCACTCAAATAAGTAAATTACTTGGAGACCTGTCAGGCCCTGAAAGCATACCACATTCACCACTGGTTGCAACCTGCTTTCTCTGCTTCGTTTTACAAGTACAGCACTACTCAGGCGGAAAGTTATTTTCTCATTCTTTGAAGAGCTGTGATTTCTAACATCAGGCCATAGGCTGCTGAAACTGCCGGAGAGGTTAAATGCTGCTCCAACAGTTCTTCAAAGCAAGTGCAGAGCGAGTGTGCACGTGGAGAATTGGGGAGAGAGCTGGGAAAGAAGTATTAGATTTTAACCAGTTCTCAGAGGACCAAATCCCAGCTGGAGATGGGCATTGCTAAACAGATTCAAATGTGCATGTGTACAGAATCAGCAACTCAGATGAGTATTTGCAAGAACTCAGTAGAGGCCAGAGGTTGGATCCCTGTGGCTTCCTCTGATGGGGCAGATGGATAATGTTGCTGGAAACTCGTGAGCTAATTGAAGCAGCTTTTGAGTGGTATATTTATAAGCTTTTGAAACACAGCCTCTTTGACATGAGTTTGTTGATATTTTTGTTATTTAATGCTGTTTTATTCAGCTATTTTTTTACATATTGTTTTTGCCCATGAGAAAGTGAATCCTATAACAAAGCTTCATCTTCTCAGTGTCAGTCCAATAATGTTCTTTTCTTAATAAAGTGACTAATTTACCAGCTGGTGTGGTGATTAACATGAGCTGCCATTTTTTAAGGGACTGTGATGTGCCAGGCACCTGCTAAATGCTTCACATGCATCAGCACCAACTTTCACAGTAACCCTGCAAGATAATGCTGTTTCCCCACTTAGAAGAATAGAGAATCTGAGCTTCAGAGAGTTTAAGTAATCTACCCAGAGGAGAACAGAGTAGAACTGGGATTAGAGCCTAGTCAATTCAAACCTAAGTTACTGACTTTCTTTGTGGGGGAACCTAGATCTTTTCTCATTTCTTCTGCTCTGTTTTCAATGTGCCTGCCATTATCTCACTTATTTTAATGACTTTTAAATTCTATCACAAAACCAGACTTTTCTTTCTTAGTGCTTTTCATCTTTCCTTTATATACCAAACAAGTAAAACCAGGGGGATAGACTATGGACAGAAGTCCTTCCCATGGTAGTGTACAGTGGTGAAAGGCTGAAGAGTCAATTAGGTATAAATCTGCTAGGAAGACCCAAGAGGTAAATAATGTGAAGGAAAAGACCAGCGGGCCAACGATGGGACCCATGGATGGCATGCAGACTCACGATAAGTTTAGAGAACAGCAATTAGGGGCCAAGGCAGCTGTACAGATCAGCTTTGAGCTACTGATACGTGAGCATATCAAAACAGCTTAGACTTAGAGCATCACAAGCACAGCAGGAAACAGAAGAGGTGCAAAGTGTCTGGTGCATTTGGAAGACACCAAGTGGACTAGTGTTGTCTACTGTAGAGTTCAGCAATAGAACAGGATAGAATGAGGGAGAATGTCTGTTCATCATCGAGTCGCAGTATGCATATTAGTTTTCTTTTGCTACTGTAATAAATTATCATGCATTTGCTGTTGTTAGTTGCCACTAGGTTGACTCCAACTCATGGTGATCTTATGTATAACAGAAGGAAACGTTGCCCAGTCGTTTGCCATCTTCGTGATCATTGATATGTTTGAGCCCATTGTTGTGGCTATTATGTCAGTCCACCGCATGGAGGATTTCCCTCATTTTCGCTGACTTTCTACTTTACCAAACTTGATGTCCTTTTCTAGCGATTGGTCTTTCCTGATGACATGTCCAAAGTAAATGAGCCAGAGTTTCACATCCTCACTTCTGAGGGGCATTCCAGGCTTCTAAGGAGCAAGACGACTATCATACACTTAGCAGCTTAAAACAATACAAACTTTATCAGTAGGTCAGAAGTCCAGGTTGGCTCGGCTAGTTTCTCTGCTCCAGGTTTCACAAGGCCAAAATCAAGGGCTCTTACTGGGAAGCTCTGGGGAAAATCTGCCTCCAGTATTACTCAAGTTGTTGGCTATATACAGTTCCATGCTCTTGACAGGTTCAGGGTCATGTTTCCTGGATGGCTGTCACACCAGGGTCCTCCTCAGCTGCTAGAGGCCACCCGCATTCCTTGGCTTATGGCTCTCTTCCTCCACCTTTAAAGCCAGCAACAGTGGAGTGGGTCAAGTCCTTCTCATGCTTCGACTCTCTCTGACTGACTTCCTCTTTTGCCGCATCTCTCTGACTGACTCTTCTGTATGCCTCTTCTGCTTTTAAGGGCTTGTGTGATTACATTGGACCCACCTGGGTAATCCAGGAGACTTTCTCTATTTTAAGATCAGCTGATTAGTAACTTGAGTCCATCTGCAAAGTCTCTTTAGGCCAGTACCTACGTTAGTGTTTGAATAAACAAGGAACAGAAATCTTGGGGGGACATCTTTAGGATTCTTCCTACCACATTATATTAGCACATTCACTTGCATTTCCCACATCTGGGTGGGTTTTAGGCAATGCCAAGTGTCAACCTAGATTCCTGACACTTAACTGAAACCTCCAAACATTCTTGGGGAGAGTTGTCCCCCCTTCTGTTTCAGACTTCTGATTACCTCAGACCTGTCGTCTAAGCTCTCTCCCACTCCAGAGAGTTTCTATAAATCTCTCTCTGATCCTCCTCATTGCTTTGCGGTCTGTCCATCGGCTTTACCTTCATTATTGACTGAGCAAACAGCATTTTTGCTGCCCCATTGTGTTCTGAAAATCTTTCAACAAATCTTTCTGAGCCTTGGATACCCTAGTCAAGTTCTTATGGCCCTAGAAAATCCCAATACTGGGAATCCCATTTTTCTGTCTTTTGTAACCATTGGAGACCGCTTGGGAATGTATTCGAGTGCTTTTTTCTTACTAATGTATATAATCACTTCAATTCCTCTAATAACTAGGAAGGAAAAAAAAAACTAACTAAAACTAAACTTACTAATACATTTGTTAATAATCTCAACTATTTTAAGGTCTATACTTCACAATACTAAGGTTTAAGGCAATGGTTCCCACAGTTTATTGTGCATCAGGAGCTAGCTAAAAATGTAGATTGCTGGGCCCACATCAAAGGCTTAATAAATTGGACTGAGATCCCAGGAAATGTGCATTTGAATATGATTCCAGGAAAGCATTAAGAGTTAAGAAATATGTCCAAGTTCCTATAGCTAATAAATGTCAGTAAGATGTAACTGAAGTCTAGGACTCAGGTTTCCCCAAAGGACACCTTGCAAGTGTGTCACTGTGTTATTCCTGAGCAAGCGCAGCAAGGCCCATTCATGTGACACACAAAGCTTTTGCACACTCATAGATGTCCATACATTTAGCATTATGGTCCTGATGCTGATGGTCAATATACCTTCTGCCCTACCTTCTCCGCACTGTACAGCCGCTGGTCTTCGGAACCCTGCAGCAATACTCCGGTGGTGCCCAAAGCATGTTGGAAGAGATATCTTATTGCTCTGTCCTAGTTAATGAATGGGATTAAGCCCTTTGTTCAGTTCAAGAGAAAGAGAATGAACATATATTAAGAGAAAGAAAAGAAACTTATTAGGTGCCACCTACGTGTACATAAGGAGCCCTGGTGGTACAGTGGTTAAGGGCTCACCTGCTAAGCAAAAAGTAAGCAGTTCGAACTCGCCGGCCACTCCACAGGAGAAAGATGTGGTAGTCTGCCTCCATAAAGGTTATAGCCTTGGAAACCCTATGGGGCAGTTCTGTCCTACAGGGTTGCTAGAAGTTGGTATTGACTCAATGGCAATGGGTTTTATGTGCACATAGTTTGCACTACAAGAGCTACAGAGTGTCTAGCTCTTGCAGACTCAGTACATCTTACTGACAAAGTGAGACATTTTTCAAATGACATCTCATTTAATCTTTACAACAATGCTTTGAGATATTATCCTCATTTTATGGATGAAAACTTGAGGCTGAATTGGTGAATAACCTCAGAGAGGTTACAAAAGTCACACAATGTCATGCAGCCAGTTAAAGGGAACATCAATATTTAAACTTAGGTGTCTGGCTCAAAAGTTCATCTTCTTTCCATTCACCTAAGCTTCTTTTCTAAGCTCAAAAATCCTAATATTTACATAAGTGTTTTATATCCATAATCTAGGATGTTGAAATATCTGTTGCAGTTGTTTGTGTCTTTTGGCCATCGTATGCAGCCATCAGACATCTCTAAGTTCTCTCTCTTACAGTTCTTCTCATACAATAGCCAAAATAAATAAAATGTGCTTACCATTACAACTCTCCCATGGGGCTTCCCCACACATTTCATCATGTCACCTAAACATTCAAAATAGGACACACACACACATCTATAAACACACTCCTTCCACTTTTGCTCCCCACCCCCACCCCACTGCCTCATAGTAATGAAACAAGTCAGCCTTTAGCCAGTGTATCAGCTCATCTGGCCTATCCTAGCCTTCTCATCTATTACAAAGCTGCACCTCCCCCAGAACATTCCTGGCATTCCCAGGGCTCTGTCAACACCTTCCTACTAAGACTGCTCCCCAAGGTCCCTCTGTAGCCAGCTGAGCAGTTCATTAGGCAGGCACTCCTTAGAAAGTCCCATCTTGAGCTGACTGCTATTTGACTTTTGCCAAGGCAGGGCTGAAGCCGCTGGTATTGGAGACAGAATCAAATAGACTTGACAATCATCTGTCCTTCTAGTGTTTCAATCCGTGTGTCAGGTGAGGTGTCAAGGAAGCAGGGACCCCAGACCATAATAATTTCACACATCAGAGAGAAATGTCTTTCACTGAGTCACATTTCTGCAGTATGACCCTGGTGTCAGTGGTGAGGGGATGTTGCAGATGGCAATGGGAGGAGTGGTCTTGCTTTTTCCCTTTCGATACTAACTACCTTCCATATCATGATCCATGTAATAAACTCCTTCTAGAATTTTTTCCCAGGAATAATTTTGACTCCACTGAAGGTCAGGTATGTTTTCTTTATCAGAAAAAGAAGAGCTATCTCACCCATCATGTGTCCCTTTTTGCCATAGCTGCTAGCAAGCTCAAGAGTTAAATTTCGTATTTAATTACAGTGGTTATAGCATTCTCAATGTCTAGGGAAAAAAATTGTCTCTGCTTTTCTCCCATATGATTTCTGATCTCTGGAGGCACTTGAATTTTAGAGAAGGGTCCATGATATCTTTTTGCTTGAATACAAATACTTTTTGAAAGTTGTCATGGATATCTGCTGGGGATTAAGGAACTAAGTCTGGCAATATTATGATACCCTTTTTTTCTTATGGGTTCTAACTAATTGAGAAAGATGTCAGAGCCAGTAACATTATCAATGTTATTATATAAATAACTGTTAATAGGGGAATGCATCTTATACCCAAAGTCAAATTCCACCCCCACCACCATCACCAATTATCCAGATCTGGTCTTCAGGGTCCACCTGCAGGGAGATTTGGGTCTGCCAAGCAGACACACACAGCCACACATAGGATCACGACCTGATTCACATCCCAATGTGACAAGGAAGACAGAGCCAGGGGGAGGCAGCCTCCTGGACTGGCCTTGGAAGAGAATTGTAAGCCGTGACCCTGTCAGTTTCCTGAATAGAACAAAGCAGAGGTGCTCTGCATGCAGCCAGGCCAGTACAGAGGAGGGAGGGTCCATTCATGCCTGCTAATCTTTATCCAGAACCACTGCATACCATGGGGCAGGTTGGCCACACAAGGGTGTTCACCTGAGGGGGCCTATGATGGGGCTGAAATTCCATCCATTCTGTACCTCTTTATCATTCATGCTCCCAGATGGGCTGCCTTTTGCATTTAGTCTGCCTGGAGGAGGCACCTTTTTCTAACTGGCACAGAGCCTCCACATGAGCTACTGATATCCTGATTTTAGCCATTAGGATAGGACATTAGGAGAGGGAATGATGTCCAAAAGGAAAAAAAGAACAGTGAATTATCACTCATTCATACATTCAGAACCAGTTACATTATCAATGTTACTTATTTAGCCCCTACTCTGTGCCAGCACAGTGCTAGGCATTGAAGATACCATGGTGAATAAGACAAGTCAAGTCTGTCAGAAAACCTAGGTTCTGGTTTACTTTCTCACTGTTTCCTGAGGCAAATTACTTCCTTACCTGTGAAATGAAGTTCTATAATGTCAGTGTTCATGTTTTCTCCTAGCTCTGGCATTCTGCATGTATATTTAGGTCTCCAGGGAACTTTCTCAGAAATATTCCTTCACAGAGTTATTGTTGGCTTGGGAAGGTTCATCCCCTGAGTTCATCTCTAGTCTCTTATTCAAACCTCTTGCCTTCCTGTCTGTCAAAATCAAAGCCGTAGATCTCATCTGGTTCCCCAATTACTTGCCAAGAAAAACTATCAGCAGGTACCAAAAAAACCATTGCCTTTGAGTTGATTCTGACTCGTAGTGACCCTGTAGGACAGAGTAGAACTGCCCCATAGGGTCTCCAGGGAGCTGCTGATGGATTCGAACTGCCAACCTTTTGGTTAGTAGCCGTAGCTCCCTATAGCTCTTAACCACTGTGCCACCAGGGCTCCTATCAGCAGGTAGTGCCACTGAATTCAGGAGTCCCCTCATTAATAGGGGGCCCTGCTGGCGCAGTGGTTAAGAGCTTAGGCTGCTACCCAAAAGGTCAGCAGTTCGAATTCACCACTGCTCCTTGGCAACTCTATAGGGCAGTTCTGCTCTGTCCTATAGGGTCACTTATGAGTCGGAATCGACTCCATGGCAACAGGTTTGGTTGGTTTTCATTTCTCATTAACAGACTTAGATGAGTAGTTCAAAATAGCTGTAGCATAGGGTGTCAGGTAAGGAAGGGTAAGAGACAGTGGGGAGTAAGCAAGTAGCTCAGGAAGGAGCACATGAGACACATGAAGGTATTTCTACCATGAACCGAGGGCAGCAGGAGGATCTTTAGCAGGGGAGCAACATGATGAGATTTGCATTTGAGAACGATCACTGGCTGGATATTAGAAAGGAGCATAATTAGACAGGGAGATTTGCTTAGAGGCTTTCTCAGCAATCGGGAAGGACATAATGGTGGCCTGAATTAAGGAAGTGAGTGACAGTGAGGATGAAGAGAAGGGGATGGATTCAGAAAGATTTGGGCAATCAAACATACAGAACTTGGAGACTAGTCAAATATGGCAAGGGAGGGAAAAGTCAAGGAAGAGAGCTCCCAGGTTTCTATTTGAGCAATTGAATGGTGCTTGTGCCCTGCAACAGGCCAGGACAGGTCCCTAAATCTGGGATGGGGGTGGAATCTGGAGAGAGTGATCGAATGAGAGTGGGGAGATGAAGGACAGGGACCTGTGTAGACCACTTAGCTACCCCATTTTAATTCAAACTACATATCACAACCTTTTAAACTCAGGACCGTACACACTTAGAAACCAGTTGCTGTCGAGTCCACTCTCATGGTGACCCCGTGTGTGTCAGAGTAGAGCTCTACTCCACAGGGTTTCAATGGCTGATTTTTCAGAAGTAGATTTCCAGGCCTTTCTTCCAAGGTGCCTCTAGGTAGACTTGAACTTGCAACTTGTGGTTAGTAGCCAAGTGCATTAACCATTTGCACCACCCAGGGATTCCTTACACATTCTTGTTGTTGTTGTTAGTTGCCATTGAATAAGCTCCAACTCTTAGCGACCTTATGTATTAACAGAACGCAAGGTTGCCTGGTCCTTCGCCATCTCCATGATCTTTGATGTTTTGGGGCCCACTGTTGAGGCTATTGTGTCAGTCTGTCTCCTTGAGAGTTTTCCTCACTTTCACTAACCCTCTACCAAACGTGATGTCCTTTTCTAGCAAATGGTCTTTCCTGAGTAAATGTATATTATATGAATTAATTTTGTAATGTGAAAATCTAAAGTGAATTCTGGTATCGATGCCCACAGGCTTCAGGCTAGGATTGAAGAAACCAGCAGTCTTCACCCTCTAGGAATACCCTGAGAGAGAGGACACCTTGATGAATGGGAAATATGAAGGTGGGAGGGTGAACAAATCTTGACAGCATCCAAATCCAGCATTCTGTTCAGTTCTGGAATCTGTCAGGCATTGACATATCCATACAAGCATTTGGTTCTGATGGACTTTAATGGAATTCCCTTGCAAACCACAAATTCTAAATTATCCCCTAGTAGGTAAAACATTTATAGGAGACATATTATTTTACCCTGAATACCCCCTGGATGCTGTTACACTGAATTGTGACAGTAGCAGAACACAGAGTAAGATCATCTTTTCCTAGGATGCCACTGTTACGCATTGATTTCTGTATATTTAAGAAGAGACCCTTTTTAAAAAGGGAAGGTACTTAATTCCATGCAGTCTTCCTATAGTGTTAGTTTTGTTTTTGTTTAATCTGAGGGTAAGACATTTTCTTTTGGAGAGGATGGGATAGTTTTTCCCAGGTCTGGAGATTAAACAATTTAGTAGGCATTTCACGTTCAGCTCACAAAAAGGGGATTTGCATATGAACTTGCTGCAGCAAGAAAACACATCTGAACGTGTTTCATGGGAACTATCTCTTTCCGTGGCAGCTTCCTTTTAGCCATCTTCCCCTTTTCTTTTCTTCATCCCTACAGGTCACCGGATTGAAACTGTCCCAGGACCTCGATGATCTTGCCATTCTCTACCTGGCCACAGTTCAAGCCACTGCTGTAAGACACTTTAATGCCATTTTTAAGGAGACTTAAGGCTATCTATAAACTTTAGGCCACATATTCCCTTCCCCAAGATACATCATATGCTTTGGTGACGGAGATTCTTAATTAAAAGGGAGCTTGCCAAAAAGAGACACTTTTCTGTCTGGAAGGAAATGTTGATGAAGGCCCGCACTCACTTTACTAATAATCTCACATAGCCAAGAGCTGAAAAGCATTAACGTCCTTGAATGTCATACTTGCCATTTATCTAATTTGTCTTCTAAATGCAATTACAGCAGGCAGATGCCAGGTATGTTTACATTAAGAAAAGCTGCTGTTAAAAATGTCCAAATTTCTAAAACACATAATATTGTTTACTTTACAAAAGGATTCATTATGGGTTTCCTTTAAATAGTAATCTTCCTTAGAACATGAAAGTGTGTGTTTTTAGATAATTAGCTGCTTAAATGAGAGGTTTAGATGGCTAAGGAGGTGGGGCGGTTTAAATCTAAAATGTTAGGAACTCTTAAACTGAAGATTAATCAAAAATGAAAACAGAATCTTAGAAGCTCAAAGATCATGCTCTGGGAAATCTTATTCTCTAGAGGTGGTCTGTGGGTGGGCTACAAGAGGGCTCTAAACTCCTGAAGTCACACATAAAAGGCCAGCTGTGTGCATATATTAGAGGGTGCCTTTTGGAGGTATGGGTCAGGGCTTTCCAGGTCTCAGAGCCAGAAATCCGTTGCTGTGGAGTCGATTCTAACTCACAGAGACCCTATAGGACAGAGTAGAACTGCCCCATAGGGTTTCCAAGGAGTGACTGGTGGATTCAAACTGCCTACCTTTTGGTTAGCAATAATTAATCCAGTGAGGCTTAGCCACTTCTAGAAAAAGAATAGGAACCAACCAAAGGAAAATCAGTTCACTAAAGTTTGATTCAAACTTGATTTTTCAGAAGCGTATCTGTTAACACAAAGTTTTTCAGTTTGTTAATACTGTATGGACATATTTGTATGCTATCTAATTATTCTGTTTCTCCAGACAATGACTTTCATAACCTCATTACTTCACATAATAAAACTGCATGCATGTTTATCCATATCACCAGCAAACTTGCTTTTCACATGCTCAGATTTGTCCAGGGTGCCATGTGCAACACGAGAGCAGCACTTCCCTCCTACTAAAGAAATATACCGTCTTTAATGCATCTACAAAGGAGTATAGAAATGGCCTACTTAATTAGATTAAACAGTCCTTTTTAGCTTATGGACCAGTTGACTGTGTCTTCCTGAAGCATCTATCTTATTGATTTAATGGTTTGGCCAGTTCAGTAAAATTAAACAAATTGCTTTCTGCATGGAAACTTGGTCAAAAATAGACAATTCTGACATCTATCAACATGGAGGGAGTGCGTAGTGAGATGAAAATGGAGAACGAAAGGATGCATCAGTAGTAATGACAATTATTTAGTGATCCTGTTTTGCAATAATGATTATAATAGTGGTAATAAATAACATGGCTTTAAGAGTGTTTATTATGTGGTGGGCACTGTGCTAAACACTTTACACACATTATCTGGTTAAACTTTATGAGACGGGTGTTATAATCCCCATTCCACAGATTAGAAACACTAAACCTCAGTCCAGTTAATTAACTTGCTCAAGGTCTTACAGTTAGTAAGACCTTGAACTGGGATTTGAACTCACAACTTTCCAGAATAAAACTAGATATGAGATGTATTGAGGAACTTTTATTTTTTGATTTCTTAATGTTATTGTATGAAGAGTTTTATAGTGAAATGCATCACCTCCATTGAAATGAATAATCCTGGAAAATAAAAGCTGTGATGTTTCCCCTTCTGAGTACCTGCTAAGAGGTGGACATGCAGGATAAAGCCGAACAGTATGGGCCAAGGGGCACCATCACATAATTGTAATGACCGTTACCTTTCATTGGGCGTTGACTCTGTACCAGGCACCAAACAGAGTGCCTCATCTACCTGTGGTTTAGGGCAGAGTAGGTAGGATTATCCTCATTTTACACAGGGAAGACCTTTGGCCTGAGGTCAAACGGCTAGTGAGTGGTGGTGGTGGTTGTTAGCTGCCCTCAAGTCAGCCCGATTCATGGCAACCCCACTCACAGGAAAACAAAACACTGCCCAGTCCTGTACCATCCCCGTTATCACTTGTAGATCAGACTGTTGTGATCTATAGGGTTTTCACTGGCTGATTTGCAGAAGTAGATTGCCAGGCCTGTCTTCCTAGACTGACTTAGTTTGGGAGCGCCACCAAAACTTGCTCATTATCATAGCAACACACAAGCCTCCACTGACAGATGGGTGGTGGCTACACGTGAAATGCATTGGCCAGGAATCAAAGCCGGATCTCCCTCAAAGGAAGCAAGAATTCTACCACTGAACCACTGTTCCCCCCAGTAAGTAGTACAGTGGCAATCTGAACCTCTGTCTGTCTCACCAGGAGCCCTGGTGACACCGTGGTTAAGTGCTCAGCTGCTAACCAAAGGTCTGCATTTTGAACCCACCAGCCGCTCCTGGGGAGAAAGATGTGGCAATCTGCTTCCATAAAGATTCCAGCCTTGGACACCCTGTGGGGCAGTACTACTGTCCTTGAGGGTGGCTATGAGTCAGAATCAACTCAATGGCACACAACATCTGTCTCACACTCGGCTCCTGCTCTATCCACTTCACCATACTGTATTTTCTTTGATCTATAAAAGCTACGTGGTGGAAATGAGCTTTCAGGCATTCTCAAGAACAGTTGTTACTTGCTGCATCTTGGAAGACATTAATTTGGCCTGGGATTGTCTCACAGAGGTCCCCTTCCTGGTAAGAGCATTGCATCAGAACTCCAGGAATGCAAAAATGAGGTTCAACTTAATGCAGGCAGGAGGGAGAGAAGCTAGCTACATTTTCCCAACTACCACACAATTGGAAAATCAATCTTGTATTTAATGGGCCATACATGTATTAAAAGCTATAATATTTATTCTCACCATTGTCTTAATGACCTTTATAATACCACGAAGGGAAGGCATTTTCAGATAAGACTTCATTGCAGATTCAATTGAATTGTGAGTTCAGTCTGCTTTGCAAAAGTATCTGGATATGCTGATTTTTTAGGTAAAAGTGTGCATTTTAATGAAGGATTCTCATAACAGATATTTTCCCAGAATGTTCCATTTGAAAAAGAATTTCATTGGCCTGGAACATTGTACTCACACCTATTTGTTGTTCATAACTTAAACAAATTCCTCCATATAGTAATATCTGTGGTTGGTATTTTGTAGGAATGGAGTGAAGTTAAAGAGAGATCCTAATAAAGTTAACTTGGGACTGCGCAAGTCCTCCATGAAGTAAAATTCTCTGTTGATCACCCTTAATTGAAAGACCTGTCAAACACCCAGTTTTATCCATAGTCTGTTCATCTATAGTTTCTTTTAAGAAAAGACCCTTAGAGAGTACTATTTGCATTTGAAGTCTCTCAATTTGCATTTTGTTGTGCATATTCCCAGTGGAATAGCCTAATTTTAATTTAAATTCTCTGTGAAAACATTTTTTCCAGAAAGGTGAGCACAAAATCATTTTAGCACAAAGCCCTTTGGCAGGGCATTTAAAGAGGGAGGAGCGGTTCACAGACTGGAGTCTGGGACACCGCAAGGGAATGCCCTGTAACTAAAGGCCTGCCCGAGTGGGAAATTCCAGTGGACAATGCAGCATGGGCCAGAGATGGCTGTCACAGTCCCTCTCAAGGGAGCGCCTCTTATTCAGAACACTTCTTTCCTTTTCCCAGAGAATGTGCTGTAACTTATCCTTGTCTCAGGCCTGCTCATCACATGGGCCCAGGTCCCTGGTCTTAGAAATATCAGAATATCCATTTCGCGTGGCATTTCCATGCAAGTTGAGAGACAGCTAACATCCCCCCAGCACACACACACACACACACACACACACACACACAAAAGGACTGTATTGCCTAAGGCAAATTATGTAACTCCACTGAATTTCAGTTCCCAGCTCTCTAAAGTGGGGATAACAATATGCAGTTTTCAAGTTTGTCTTAAGATTAGAGATGACATTAAAGTGCATAGCAGGGTGCCTCCCAGTACCAGTTGTCACTGAGTTGATTCCAACTCATAGCGGCCCCATGTGTGTCAGAATAGAACTGTGCTCCATAGGGTTTTCAATGGCTTTCCAGGCATTTCTTGTAAGGTGCCTCTGGGTAGACTTGAACCTCTAACTTTTTGGTTAGCAGCCAAAGGTATTAACAGTTTGCACCTTCCAGGGACTCTGCAGAGTGCCTAGCATACAGCTGATACTCAGAGTAGCTTTCATTTGTAAGCACCTTCTGTGGGCTGAACACTCAGCTACCAGTTTTACATATGCTGTCTACATCAGCAACTGTTGAAAGGTTGTATTACTGAATTTCATCAAGTCTAAGACTGCATTTTTGGGGGTGGGGGCACGTTAACATTTCTGTCAATCCCTATCATTTCCAAATGAGTTAATATGGCATTATTATTCCCATTTTAAAATGAGAATTGAGTCTTAGAAAGGCTAGGTACAAGGTTAATACAAGAAATAGATGAAATGCTTGAGTACCATCCTAGCTTTTTTTTAAATTCAAAACCCATGCTGTTGGGTATTACAGATTCATGCCATAGAGTGAACTAAGGTTACCTGGAATCCAGGGACACCAGATGATCACTGGTGGACTCAAGGGCATTGTAGACCTCCTGAAATTATTTATATTTTTGAATGTGAATTGTTTTTTCTAGGGAGGTCAATACGTTTTGTCCTATTCTCAAGGGGGTTCATGACCCCAAAAAAGCTTAAGAAAGAACATCTGGGGCTAATCAGCCATATTCAATAAGCAGGATCTGGCCTTATACAGTACAACATGTTTTAATTTTTTAAACACATCTGTGTATTATTTTGGGAGGCCCAAATTCATCTAATTCATATTCTTACCAGATTCACACATAGCTTCAGTGAACCCTAAAGACCTCTGGTCTGGAATTGCTGCACCTTTTGCTCCTGAATGGGTCCCTCATCATTTACTCCACAGTGATCAGGATTTCATGTCCAGTCGTCCACAGATCACCTTCTCACCACTCTCTCCCCTGAAACACCTCCAGGGGGCAGACAGCTGGGGGCAGACAGCTCTCCAGACAGCTTCCAGTGCCTGACATCCCACTCCCTCAGGGCCTGGGTCAGGTGAACATCTGGTCTCCTCCCAGGCCCTCTTCCTTTACCTTGATAAAACCTCTGATCCTTCATGCCCTCAGGCTAAACTACTATCTTCTTTGTGCACTTGGATACCAACTTCCCAAAAACATTGTCACACTTTCACTAAAAACTTTGATATTGCTTACATCCTCTTTCTAGTGCAATCCCTGTCTTCTTGGCGACTGCACCATCTATGGAGACACTTCGGCCTCTCAGGTTCTTGACCTCCTCGTCTCCACCGACCTTCTCCTCCTTTCCCGTTAGCAACTCCCATGTCCACAACTGGGACTTTGTCAGTTTCCCCCCACCCCCAAACATTTCAAGGGCTATCTACCCTCCAAAAATCCACATCCCTAGGGGACAAAACCTCTTCCCCATTTCTCTCGGGAGCCACTTTCTCAAACATCACCATGCAGCTGCCTCCTTAAGGCCATATCACAGTTCATCTTTTTGTTTGTAATCCTTATACAAAATTAGTTATGATTTTTGAGCTTCCAGTTCTTGAACTTCCAAACAAACTATGACTTTTAACTATTCAAATGTCCTAGATAAATCTGAAGAATTGTATGGTAAAATTCCCCTTGATAACCCAAGGCAATGCCCTATTCTCAAGCATCAAAGGTTTTTATTGAGTTTAGTATACTTAGCAAGACAAGTATGAGGATAATGCATTTTAGGAAGATAGCAAGGCACAAGGATGGAAATGAAAATATAGGAAGTCCTGAGCCAACCAGACCATGTGATTTTCCATCATCTCAGGTCATTAAGGACTGAGGGGGAATGGATTCTGTCTCCAGAAGCCTCATTATTAGGGAACCACTACCTAGTTTCAGGTGGTAACAAAGATAATTCTGTTTATTTGCAGCCTGAATCCTTGTGTCTCACCTTCTTTACACAGTTAGAACCCTATTTGCATGTTGCTGCGGCTGGATTGGTTGGTGCCCTTTCCAAGGAACAAACGTCTTTAATTTCAATTCAGTAAAGGAAGACAGACTAGGAGTCACTGAATCTATTAATTCCAGAAAACTGTTGCAAATCATTCTATTCCGAGTACCTAATGGAGGACCTGGGCCACCATAGACACTCATCAAATATTTGTTTGAATGAACGATGTTAATAGTAACTCCGTTAACATTGTCAATTGTTTTTGTCAAGGCTGTGTTACTACTGATAGAAGCAAATGGTGTAGTAATTAAGCAGGCTTGGAGTCAAGCATGCCTATGTTGGAATTCCCACCCTGCAACTTAATTAACTCTGTGATGCTAGGCAACATAATCTCTCTGAGTCTCAGCTTTCTGAGATAGTGTATGTAAAGCTCTTCGTGCAGTGTCGGGCAGTAGGTAAACACTTAGCACATGTTCAATGTCATTTACTATTTTTATCATACTAATGATGCCTTCTTGTGCTTTTGCCTTTAAGTTTGGAACCCGCCACATTATAGAGGCCATGGTGGCTGCAGGGCACTCTGTCAGTACTCTTTTCCTGTGTGGGGGCCTGAGCAAGAATCCCCTTTTTGTGCAAATGCATGCGGATATTACTGGTAAGTCTGGGGAGGAAGAAAGAAGACCGTTATAGGCTTGCCAGCAAATGGGCAGGGCTAAGCTCTGGGCAGGGTTGGGAATAGCATCTAGGTGGTGTGCCAAATTATATTGGATTTATATGTTAAAAAGTTTTTTGTTTTTTTTTCCTTAAGATAACTATGAAGTCTTTGTAATCATGATGGGAAAAGTGACTCCTGTGTATATCCAACTATTGAGTGCTGGTGAGAAATGAGATGAGAGAGGTCAGCAGGGGCTAGGGCCCAATACAAGCATTTACTGAACACTTTTGAGTACCTCTTCTGACCAAGGCATTGTGGGGAGGACTGAAGATATAGAATGAGGAAGACATAATTGCTGCTCCCAGGAGCTCACAGGCTATTAACAGAGGCAAACAGCAAACAGACATATTAAATTTAACGTGGCAGGAGCTTTCAGTGAGCTGAGCACAGGGGCTGTGGAGACATGGTAGGCACCTCACCCAGTCTTGGACCTATGAAGGTGCAGGGCAAGTGGTCAGGAAGAAGTGATATCCGAGTCATGTTGAAGAAAGAATGTTGAGCCCAGCTGTTGTGGGAACTGTGGGTCTGGCTGCAGCCTGGGAATTTGAGCTCTAAGACCCTGAGATCCTGTGATTCCTTCTCAGCCCATTAGAATCAGGGATCATAGTACAGATGGAGAGAATCCACAGTAATCAGCTGAGCTCTTCATGATATGGGTAGACAACAGGAGACAGTATTCTCAGTAGAGGCCCCTGGGCCCCAAGGAAGAGGCCCCAGTGACAGGAGGCTTGCTGGTGTTGCAAAACTGGCCGGGACTTCTGTCCCTCTGAACCGGGTACTCCCATCCCTCTTGTTCCTTTCCTCCCCAGTGTCTCCTGTCAACTGGTGTTCCTTCTGAGGACCCATCCCAGAGTGGCCAGGTACCAGGGTGGTGCAAGGGAAGAACAGGGCAAAGAGTTAGACGTGGCTCCTAGCCACAACTTTAGCCTGCTATGTGCTGCCTTACCCTGGCCTCCATTCCTCACAACCCCTCGCTGTCTCCCATCCCCTGGGTTCCTTACCTCTGACAGATGGGTAGGTCAAAGTCTCTGCCCCTCCCTTTGTGTTATTCCCTCCTCCTCTCCATCCAGGCCATACCCTTGACTACTTCCTGCAGATGAGAGCTTTACCAAATGTGATGGACATAGTTGCCCACAGCATTTGAGATGAAACTAAATAAGTTAATCATCCCCATCTTGGAGATAGGTAGACTGAGGCACAAGACAGACAACAGTATAGAAAAGCACACAGTCTAAGGATGAATATCTCAGGATGTTAGGTATAGAAATTACTGTATCATTAACCAAGCTCCCACTGTATGTCAGTGTAGCTCACTTTATATGCATTTAATCCTCACACACCGCTAAAAGGTAGTTGGTGCCCCCATCTTACAGACAAGGAAACTGAGGCTCAGGGAGGTGAATTAAATTGACTATCCAAAGTCAAGGAGCCTAGTGGCACAGTGGTTAAGAGCTTGGCTGCTAACCAAAGGGTCAGCAGTTTGAATCCACCAGGCGCTCCTTGGAAACCCAATGGGGCAGTTCTACTTTGTCCTATAGAGTCACTATGAGTCGGAATTGACTTGATGGCAACAAGTTTGGTAGGTTTGGGTTTTTTTATCCACAGTCAAACAGCCAGTAAGGGCAGGACCATACTGTGACCTGCGGATGTCCAGGCCCAACATCTCCGCTCTTTCCCCTACACTATGCTGCTGACCCAGGTTTCTTGACTTTTCTGCCAAGTTTGTAACTGTTTAATGATGACCTCTCTTTCCTGAGGCATCCAATACGTGTGGAAGTATGCCTTTCTGAGGGAGAGAGAGGAAATTGATTTAAAAAAAAAAAAAAAAGGAGCCCAGATTACCTTATAATTTTCATGAGGAGAAAAAAGCATAACTACATTTTATCTAAATATCAGTTGGCTGATTCAGATAAGTTCAGACTTAAAATTTGATTTATGACTTTCCAATTTCCAGACTTCAAATAGGAGCCCTGGTAGCGCAACAGTTAAGTACTCAGTTGCTAACCAAAAGGCTAATGGTTCAAACCCACCCAGTCACTCTGCAGGAGAAAGACTTGGCGATCTGCTCCCATAAAGATTTACAGCCTAGAAAACCCTATGGGGCAGTTCTACTCTGTCAGTTGGGGTCTCTAAGAGTCAAAAATCAACTTGATGACTCCTAACAATAGCCAAAAAGACTTCCTACCTGAATGTAAGAGAGAAGATGAAAATCAGCCTGGGGAGCATATTCCTCGAGGGAGTGGGAAACAGGGACCCCAAGAGCTGGGCAGCCATGAGTGACCCAGGGCACTGATTCGGCACTGCAGTTCTGGCTTCCTTTGGGAAATCGGGTCATCGGCCAGGACTTAACACCCCTGAGCTGACTCAGAAGCAAGGGGAGGAGGGCGGGTGTGCAGCAGCTTCACATAAAGGTCTGCTTTGGAGACTGTTCTCCGCCAGGCCTTTGAATGAAAAGGCTGTTAATCGTTATTTGGATTCCAATTAAAACTGGACCCTTTGTCTCTAACGAGGGACCAGTTACAGTTCTGGACAAAGGGACCTTTTCTTAGGCCTGGAATTCCTCTCCCTTTGGAAGCCTGTGACTGACAAGCAATGGCAAAGTGCATCTGCCTTTAAATGCTTTGGGTTCTGCTAAATTCATTAATGAATCAGATAAAATAGTTCACATTCCAGGCAAAGCCGCCCTCCTCCTCTCTTTCACCCAGCACTCAGAGAGAAGAACATATTTGCATTTGTCCCTGTAAAAACCATGTACACAGCAGCAGGTAATATCTTTGGTGCCTTTAAACATTGTAGTTGCTCTCGTTTTCTTGCAAAGAAAGACTTAAAGAGGACCTTGGATCCAATCATGCTTCTCAGGAATACACGTGAAAAACACAGTGAAATTTGGAGACGTTTTTGGAGACAGTGTGGGGTAGTGGAAAGAGCAGAAGACCAGCTCTGTGACATTGGACAAGTTGCTTTACCTCTCTGAGCCTCAGTTCCCTCTTCTGTAAAATGGAGACAATATTACCTCCTTCATATAGATCGAGCTCAGGAATAAATGCTGGCGGATTTGTGAGCACCATGCTCTGTGCCTGGCTCAAAGGAGGTGTTCAATAAATGTTAGTTCACGTCTTCCCTCCAGGCAGCCTGAGAAGAGGAGAAGATGTGTTTGAGAAAAAGGCAGTTTAATATGTTGTAAGTGAATCTTTGCCATTTTGGGAACAGCTTGCTCCGTGCAAGCAGGGCGAGTAGGGCTTTGCCAACTTGAGAAATGTCCTCTGCGTGAGAAGGAAGAGCCTCTGTGTGCCTGAGCCATTTAGTTTACTGTGGTTGCAAGAAATACTTGGTGTGTACTAAGTAACTGTACACAAATGGGTTTCCCCACTGACTTGGGACTAAATGTTCCCTCTTCTAAATGTTATTTTTTTAGTGCTGGCTATTAGAGTGGGGGTTTACCTCTTCCTGTTGTCTTCATTATTTTAGTCATTTGTTCATTTATTCACTCAAAGACAATCCCTGAATACACCAGTATGCCAAGCACTGAGCTTGGCATGGGGATGCAAAGAAGAACAATAATGTTCTGCCAAGAGCTCATCACAAAACACAAAAAAGTGCTCTAAGTGCTAGGACTAGTATCCAGCGAGAGTACAGTAGGGACCCAGAGGAGGGAGGGGTCAGTGTCAGTCAGGACCAGACAGAAAACAGATGGCACCCTCAAATTGGGTTAACTGGAAGAAAAATGGAATAAAGGGTCCATTTACAGAGATGGGGGCAGGGTATGGAGTCCCTGGGTGGTGCAAACAGTTAACATGCTCAGCCGCTAACGAAAAGGTTGGAAGTTCGAGTACACCCAGAGGCACCTCAGAACAAAGGCTTAGAGATCTACTTCCAAAAATCACCCATTGAAAATCCTATGGAGCACAGTTCTACTCTGACACACGTGGACGCTTCATGAGTCAGAGTTGATTCAGCAGCAACTGGTACCTGGTGGGCAGGGTGTACAGGTGACCAGGAAGTATCCTGGAGCTACTAACAGTATTACCACCCCTAGGTCTGAGGGCATGATATGAAGAGGGCCTCCCAACAGGAGCTTAGTTAAGGACACAGCCAGAGGGCAAGGGGGCTTCAGATATGGTCCACACTGGCCAATCTCCCAAGGCCCAGAGCAGGGAGTGAACCTGAGGAGGTAATGGCAGACGTCCAGCAGGGGGTTAGTTGTACTGTGGGTGATGGAGGTAAGGAAAGACTTCAAAGACAAGGTAAACCTCGAGAATAATAACAGTTAATGCTAATATGGGGCTTTCTCTGAGCCAAGCACTGTTCTAAGTGCTTTACTTATATTAATTGATATAAGTGCCTTACTTATACTAGCACTTTTAATAATCCTCACAGCAATCCTGTGAGGTAAGTCAAATTTTAACCCCGTTTTGCAGATGAGGAAACCGAGGCATAGAGAGAGGTTAGGTAAGTTGCCCAGAATCACACAGCTAAGTCAGTGAGGCAGCCAGAATACAAACCTGGCAGTCTGGCTCCAGAAAACTTTGGGGTGCAGCTTGAGAGCTAATGGGGGATTCACCAGCTTCACCTGCGACTCTGGTTCCCAAGGGGAGGGGCCTGTCAGTAGCCCCTCGTTGGCTTAGAGGTAGTGAAGCTTTTGACAGGGTAAGGAGGACCTGGGAGCTAATAGAACCAGGAAGCATTTGAAAGTGCTATCTTGGCGATGCAGCAGTTAAGAACTCAGCTGTTAACCAAAAGGCCAGCAGTTCAAATCTACCAGCTGCTCCTTGGAAACCCTATAGGACAGTTCTACACTGTCCTATAGGGTCGCTATGAGTTGGAATCGACTTGACAGCAGCGGGTCTGGTTGTTTTGTTTGTTTGTTTTTATCTTCTAAAAGGCTCCAGGTCCACAGAGAAGGCTTGGTGCCCACGTGGGAGCCGGGTGGTTGCAGTCACACCAATGTCAGCACAATCTCCGGGATTCTGCAAAGGCCATGCAGTGCTCTCCCACAGCCCGCCAGTGTGGTCTGCCCTGTCCCTTCCCCACATCCTCCATAACACTGATCCAGTTTCTGGCCCAGGAGAAGTGCATGTTGAGAGGCTTCACTCACCATCAGTATTAATTCTAATAAGCAGCCACCATCTTGTGGGCTTACCATAGGCCGGAAATGTGCTAAGCACTGTATAGGCATTCTTTCATTTATCCTCACAACAAACCTGTGGGGTAAGTCTCATTATCATCATCCCCATCTTACAGATGGGGAAACTGACGCTAAAAGAGTTTAAGTGACTTGCTGAAGGTTACAGAGCAAATAGAACCAGGAAGCAAACCCATGTCAGAGCTTTTCTCAGAGAGTCTACCCCACCTGATATCTGCAGCCCACTCTTGGCAAAGTCTCAAGCACCAGCCCTGCAGTATGGGCACTGGGGCCCATAAGTCCCCTGGAGTTTGTTTGGGGTTTCTGTTCCCCATCCTCTTTGTCTGGGGTGGCTGGGGCAGCTGACCCAGCCCTGGAGTAGAAGGAGGGGGCAGGAGGTAGTGAGGGTGCAGGGAAGGTGCATCAAGGATGTCTACCCAGAAAAGACTGGAAGAAGAATCAAATCTCTGAAAAAAATAATTCTTATGTCTTAAGTAGAGGAAGATCTTACAGGTCTGGCCACAGAACTTACCTCTGTGGAGTTTGTTGCCATCTCCTGATTAGCAGATACGTATGTATGTATGTGTATGTATATATGTATATTTATGTCCGTATATACACATTTCAACAAGTTGCTATCTGTTAGTGAAGGCTTGTGTGCTGCCATGATGCTGAACAGGTTTTAGGGAAGCTTCCTGACTAAGATGCACTAGGCAATCTACTTCTAAAAATCAGCCAATGAAAATCTTATGGATCACAATGGTCTGATCCACAGCCAATCATGGGAATGGTGCAGGACCAGGTAGCATTTCGTTCCGATGTGCACAGGGTCACCATGAACTAAGGGCCAACTCAATGGCAGTTAACAACAATCATAGTTATGTAGCTATAAATACTTGTTGTTAGTTGCTGTCAAGTCTGTTCCCACTGATGGTGACCCCATGTATGCAGAGTAGAATTGCTCATAGGATTTTCAAGGCTGTGACCTTTTGGAAGCAGTTTGCCAGACTTGTCTTTTGAGGCATCTCTGGGTGGGTTTGAACTGCCAACATTTTGGCTAGTAGCCAAGTACTTAACCGTTTGTGCCACCCAGAGACTTCCTCTATGAAGACTTATCGTTGTTGTTGTGTGCTGTCAAGTCAGTTCCAACTCATAGCATCCCCAAGTGACAGAGCAGAACTGCCCCATAGGGTTTCCTAGGCTGTGATCTTTACAGAGCAGATCACCAGGTCTTTTCTCCTGAGGAGCCACTGTTGGGTTCAAACCACCAACCTTTTGGTTAGAAGTCAAGAGCTTAACCACTGCATCACCAGGGTTCTTTATGTAAAGACTAAGTCCTGAATTACTTCTATTCATCCTGATCCCTCAGCCCCTCAATTTGCATGTGGAATGCTCCTCCCTGCCAGTTGGGCCCCTACTCATCTTTCAGTCCTCTGCTTAAGCCTCATCTCTACTGTATCACAGTGGGGATGACCACCCTCCCATCCCCACCCCAGAGATACATTCTTTCATCAGATACTTTATAAGCACTTACCATGGCCTAGGCACTGCTCTAAATGCCAGAGACACAGCAGTGGACAAAACAAAATCCCTACTCTTCATGAAGCTTATGTTCTAGCAGGAGAGATAATACATAGGATAAATAAGTCAAATACAGTGTTAGATGGTAATGAGGAAACAGAGAAGGGGCATAGGGAGTGTTGGGGCAAGTCGTCATTTTAAATTGGATGGTCAGGAAGGCTCAATGGAAAGGTGACATTGAGCAAAGACTTGAAGGAGGGTGAGGGAGCTGCCATGTGGACACCTGGGAGGAAGTGTTCCAGACAGAGGGAACAACAAGGGCAAGGCATTGAAGCATAGTCAAGGCATAGCAAGGAGACCAGGGCAATGTGGCTAGGAGGAGAGGAGGAGAAGGTCAGGATGGGAAAAGTGGGGTCAGATCCTGTAGGGCCTAGTTAGCCATCGTAGAAGCATTGGCCTGTACTTGGACAGAGATGGGAAGCCACTGAAAGGATTAATCACACTCTCTCTTAATACGTCCCTGTTCTTAGCACATCTCAGTTAGAGAACCAACCCCCTGCATGGCCTTTATCTCTTTCTCCTCCATCCCCCTTTTGAGAACTGAGGAGCAGGACAGTCTGTTCATCTCTGTATTCTCTGGGCCCAGCAAAGTACTTAATAAATGTTTGCTGAACTGAACTTGAGCTAAATGGCAGGTAGCTGCTAACAGGAGCCTGGAAAACCTGGGCAACAATGTTTCATGGGTTGATACATATGGTGCTGGCGCCCATGGGGCTTTTGGCTATTGCACCACAGGCATACGGAGGGAAATCCTTTAGAACCAGATAATCCCAAGGAACGGGGAGTTGCAGAGGGCAGGAGGCGGTGCCTGCTGCTACTTTGACGTCAGGTGTTTTTGCTACTGGGGCTGCCTGCTGGCTCCCCACGCTGTGCCTGGTGCTGCTCCCTAACTGAGGTGTGGCCTTCTCCTGCACAGGCATGCCCGTGGTCCTGTCCCAAGAAGTGGAGTCTGTTCTTGTGGGCGCTGCTATTCTGGGTGCCTGTGCCTCGGGGGATTTCGCTTCTGTACAGGTATGTGAGCACCAAGGGGCAGGCATTGGCCCCTCCTCTGTCTGATGCCAGTCCTTCCTCTTGACAGCAGCTTACATCTTGCAAAACACACAAGGATATAATTAAGAAATGATAGGTTCCAGCCAGGGAAAGCACAAGTGCTTCTAGCCCCAGACATATTTATTGCAGTTTTCATTTGACTTGTCTTCTTCTGTTGGTGTTGGTGGTTCTGTTTTTCTGTTTTTCTGTTCTCCCCCTTTAAAATAGCTCTTAAATTATTTCTTTTAAATTTCCCCTTGATCATTTTTCTTTTAGCAAGTGAAACAGGTAAGGCACAAAACTAAAGTTTTTCACATATATTTCAGATTTTTATTTGCTTATTTTGACCCCACCCTTTTGCAAATACCTCTGAGGCCTCTATCAATGAGAGACACAAATGAAAATGTTAGTTTTTTAAAAAAAGAGGAATTAAAAGAGAAAATAAGGAACAAAGACATAGGAAGAAGGAAATAATTTAGTGGCTGTGATTGAACATATAATCTGGCTCTGAGCTTCCTGGCAGCCAAGACGAAAAAGAACACATGATAAATTGCATAATTCTTGTTTTCAAAAAGAGGAAGCAGACTAGTTTTTTTTTGTGGGAGACAAAGCTTTTCCGGCCACCAAATTGCAAAAGACATTTTACATGCGGTGTTGGAAGAGGCTTTGAGTGGTAAAATAATAGTATTAACAATAGGTTTATGGAAAAGTAGAGAAGCAACATGGTGTAGAGGCTCACAGCACAAGCTCTGGAGTCAGACTGGCTTGATTCAAATCTTAGCTTGCCTACTTACTAGCTCTGTGACCTACCACACTGCTCAGTGCATCCATTTATTTACCTGTAATAAAAACCTGTAACACATAATGAGTTCATTCTATGGATTAGGGGCATATTTACTCCCAGCAATAGTTCTATTATCCCCATTTTATAACTGAGGAACCTGAGGCACAAAGAAGCTAATACCTTGGTCTAAGTTGAAACAACTAATAAATGCCAGAACCAAGAAGTTTGGCTCCTAAGTCTTGACTGAGAGCTCAAGAGATGTTTGTTCAGCTGAGATTCAAAGAGGTTAAATGACTTGCCCAAGGCTTCAAGGTTAGGACTAGAAGCCAGGTTTTCCACCACTAACCCAGGAATTAAAGTTCTATTTATTGTGACCCTCTTATATACCAGGAAAGGTCCCTGGGTGGTGCAAACAGTTTGCTCTCAACTACTAACCTAAAGATTGGTGCTTAGGACTCACTCAGTGGTACCACAGAAGAAAGGCCTGGCAATCTGCTTCTGTAGATTACAGCCGAGAAAAGCCTGTGGAACAGTTCTTCTCTGTAACACATGGGATCACCATGAGATGGAATCAACTTGATGCCAAGGGGTTTGGTTTTGTATGAACCAGGCACTGTGCTAAGTGCTTTGCATATAATCTTTCTGATACTTGTGACACCCTTGCATGGGCAACGGACATTGGTAACAGAGATTCAGAAAGATGAAAACTTAAGGGTACACTGTTAGAAATGGACAGATGAAAAAATTCTGATGCTAAAATCTGTGTCTTTTGCACCACACCACACTGCCTAAGCCCCTGGAATTGATGGCTGTGAAATACCTCTTCCGAGGAATTGAATCCACTTATGAATGCTTATGGATTTTAGCTGAAGTTTTACACGTAGATGGTACAGATGAATTCTCAACTTGTTCTGGATATTGTAGTACTCTTAGAAGCATCACATGGAGACGTTTCTTCATTGTTGAAATGTCAGTGACTTATCAGTTATTCTTTCAATGTCTCAACTTGTGCAGCAGTGTTCTTGCAACTAGATGTCCAGCCCTTCCTGGGATTAATTATAACAGCTAAAATAAAACAGCAGGGGTACGTGCTGAGGCCCTGCATGTGTTACCTCATTTAATCTTGACAATCTCCCTGTGGGATAGATATTTTTACCTTCATATTATATATAAGAAAACCAAGGGTCAGAGATACTTAAGTAATTTGCCAAAGGCTACATAGTAAGGGGCAGAGCTAGAATTGAAACCAAAGTCTTTCTGGGCCATATCCTATGTGGAGTCTCATTATTTTTCTAATTTGTTTGATTTCTTTTTCTCTCTAAAAATATATTTTGGCTTCTTAAATGTCCAAAAGTATATTTTCTGAAAGGAAATGCCATCAGTCACAAATCAGGAGATGGTTTGCAGTGAAACAGAGAATAGCAGGACAATCGTATTATGATTTATAGCACTTCATTGATATCTTACAAAACCGGCTTTCTACCTCCAAGGAGATTCCACTCACATCCTCCCTTAATGGAAACTGGGCTTAATTCCACACTGACATCATTGCTACATGAGATTTTCAACTAATCTTCTGGAATGGAATCTAAGATTTGGTAGATCAGATGTTGGAATTGGTGACTTGAGCAGAATCAAGCCTCACAGCATCTTAAAGACAAACTCATGCCTCCTCTTCAACCCAAGGAAGGATGTGCCTTTTTTGGTTGTTTTTAGGAGACAATATAATCTGGTAGGAGTCCCTGGGTGGCGCAAATGGTTAAGCGCGCGACTACTAAGGGAAAGGCTGGCGGTTCTAACCGCCCAGAGTCGCCTCGGAAGACAGGCCTGGCGATCTGCTTCCGAAAGGTCACAGCCTTGAAATCCCTATGGACAGTTCTACTCTGCACACATGCGGTTGCCATTATTTGGATTGATTCAATGGTAACTGGTTTGGTTTGGTAATCTAATAAAGAGAACCCCAGGCTGAAAGAGGCCTGAGGTGTCAGCTGTCATCCTTTGCCTGAGGGAATCTATGAGTGCTTATCTGTATCCTCAGAGAATGCCACCTTCCCTCTCCATTGCTTGTTTTAGTTTGTTTAAAAAAAATTTTTTTTTTTTAAATTAGAATAGCAGCCACTCATGTGGACTGTTGAAATGAAGAGCCTTTGAAAACTTCATTGACCGCCATAAGCTCCTGGTGTATCAACACCGTTGTGATTATGTTTGGAACTGCTTTGGAAATGCAAACGTGTGTAGGTTTGGCTCCATTGTCCCCTAGCTAAAGAAGGGGAAACAACCCCAAGGTCTGGGGACCAGTTCTTCTGGCAGTTGAGATGAGGCAGAGTTGCTTCCTCCCTGTGATTTACATATTTCAACCTGAATTTCAACACACAGCCTTTTCTTTGAAATTCAAAGATCCTAGGCTGGTCTGCATGGTACCTGCTACTCCTTCCTTTAAGAAAGCTGTGCAGTTCCTGCCAGCACCTCAGTGATTCCAGCAGGCCAGATGTTTTATCTTCTCACAGACCACACACATCTGATGGTTGGGTGGAGGATTTCACTTCTTATCCAGGTGGGCAGACTTTGGTAGACCCAGCTAGAGTCATCTCCTCAGATGAAGGAGAGGCTAGGAGAGTCCAGAGGAGGCATGGCTATCCATGGACCCCAGATGCGAACCTAGCAAGGAGATTTGAGGGCCTGAGGAGACAGGGTTTCGCAATTTCTTAGACCCGTGAGTGAAAGACTTCAGCCAGGGGTAGAACCCTATAACCTCCTTTGGTGACACAAATGAATCAGAAGTACTTACAGCTGTGCATTGCTTTTACAGACTTGTAAGTGGAGGAGAGGGACAATTGATGCAATTTTCTGTTGGGCATTAATGGCACAGGACTGGGCAGTGTTTCCTTCCAATGTGCATGAGGTCAACATGAGTCAGAGGCTGACTCCACACTAGCTAAGAACAACAGCAACTAATAGGAGAGATCTGTTGAGTATAAGGGCCATTGCTATTCCAGATTTTGAAACATGCTGGCAATACCTAGCTTCCACCTCCTCTTTTATCTGTTTATAGTCCCTTTTCATACTCTCTCTCTATCTCTCCTCCTCTTCTCCCTTCCTGTAACTTCTAAAGTCTTCCTACTATTCCCTTTTCATATTAGGATCTCATCAAGGGTACTTAAACAGTTATCCATACTAAAGGATATAATGACTGATAATAGCTTAAAGAGTTATCCCTCTCCAGAAAGGGTGTTCTCCTTTTAGTAGTTTTCAAAACTGTCCACTAGAGTATGAGTGCCTTGAGGACAATTATCATGTCATAATCATCTTTATATCTGCAATACACTGTAGGGCCCAAATAATGTTTGATAAATAAAATGGAATCAAACCACAGAGATGCTGCTCTTAAGGTAAAAGTTTATCTTTTGAGTAGATGGAGGTGATGCATTTGAGGGAAGGGAGTCTTTCTACCTCCTTTTATTTGTAAGGTGGTAGAATCCATGTAGGCTCAGCCTCAATGACCTTTCTACTCTCCCATCCCTGGACAGCCCTCCCATCACCCCCATCGTTGTCAGTAAACTCCAAAATGATCCTCTCTGAGTAACCAGGAAAGCAAGAAATCATAATTAGAAGTTGGGGACATCCTCTAACATTTTTTGTAGACTTCTGGGCCCTGCAAAGTTAACGAACAGGGAAATAAAGAAAGAAATAGCAACATGCTTATGTTTTCTAGGAGTCCCTAGGTGGTACAAATGGTTAATGTACTCAGCCGCTAACTGAAAGGCTAGAGGTTTGAGTCCACCCAGAAGAGCCTCAGAAGAAAGGTCTGGCAGTCTACTTCCAAAAAATTAGCCATTGAAGACCCGATGGAGTGGTTCTGCTCTGACACACATGGAGTCGCCATGAGTCAGAATCGACTCCACAGCAATTGGTTTTTACTGGTATGTTTGCTAAGCACAGACAGTAGAGAGGTTTTAAGGAATATAAAGAAGAAATAAAATAAGAAACCAGCCTGAAGACATTATAAGAGAAGCTCAATCAAACAGCGAAGTGGTGGAAATATAAAAAAGCTTTCCATTTTCTGCTTCCGCAGGCCTCATACAGATGGCATGAGCTTTCTCTCGTTTCTTAAGAGGCAGTTGTTGTGGTTTTTCTTCCCCCAAGACTCTTTATAAAAAATAAGTTTTAATTCTAACACTGCTATTGATTTTGGCCCTCCACTCAAGAAAGTGGGAGAGACAACAAAAGCGAAAACCAGCAAAAGGAGACACTGACAAGAGATCAGAATGAATTCAGCAATCATTTTAAGGGGAGTGCCAGTGTAAAGAAAATAAGCCCTCGGAATCAACCAATTAATCAAAAACCTTTCTTCCTCCCGCCGTGTGAGTGTTGTTGCCCCTGTTAACTGCTGACTCTGTTGGCTCCCACCATCGACTCTCCTTGTCACGTTCCAGACAGACACCTGTGTCTTTCAGACCAATAAATGTAAGTGGCCAGTTGAAAGCAATGATTACTCACCCCTTCGGTAATGTGTGCCCACAAGATAAACTATCCACGCTGACTACAGTGGGCTACCCTTGAGGTCAGTCCTTGCAAACATCCTCATGCTTAGCTCAAGCCTCTCCTCCTCTTTTTTTTTTTTTTTTGTTTTTTGTTTTTTTTTTTTACAAAATGTGCTTTATTTAGAACCAGTTATATTCATCACGTGCTATATGCTTCAAAGCCTGTGATTTGGTATATGATGAAGTATATCTCCTATTCTGTTTTATTTCTTAAGAGCCAACGTTCTATGATTTTTAGCTTGATTTTGTGTTCTATCACCATAGATACAATTTGCAAAGTAAAACTGGTTATCATGACTTTAATTTTTGGACGTTTGGAAACACTGAAATATAATGGATGTTCAGAAATAGGAAACCATTCCATTTCTCAGTGCACTCAATCTTAACTTCCTTTTTTGTTTTGATTTTTTCTTTACCTGGAATACATGGTCATTGTGAAAACATAAGAAAATGCAGTTAAGATAAAAAAAGAATATGAAAACCCTGATCTTACTATCCTAAAATAACTACTCTTTAATATTCTGGTTTCTATATTTTTAGTCTTTTTGTATGTATTTTTTTATTATTTTATCCTTTTTTGAAGTTAAAAATAAATTTATACAATGCATATTGTTTTGTAGTGTTTTTCCCCACCTAAAAATATGTATTAAGTCTCTTTACTTATCATTTTTACATGTTGTGTAATTCTCTACCCTATAGAGTACTCCATAGGAGTTCCTAGGAGGTGCAGTGGTTAAGTGCTCGACCACTAGCCCAAAGGCTGGTGGTTTGAACCCCCCCAGAGGCACCTCAGAAGACAGGCCTGGTGATCTGCTTCTGAAAGATCACAGCCTTGAAAACCTGTGGAGCAGTTCTGCTCTGCACAGATGGGGTTGTTATGAGTTGAAATCGACTCAGCAGCAACTAATAACAACAGAGTAACCTGACTTATTTCATCAGTCCCCTAGTCTTGAATATTTTAGAATGTCTATATTTTAAAAAATACTGCAGTTTAAATTTCTGCAGTTAAATTTTCGAACACTACTTAAATTATTTCCATAAAATCAATTATAGAGGTATAATTGTTGGGTCAGAAGGTTTACTTAACTTTAAAACTTTTGATACATGCTAATGATTTATACTTCCACTGATAGTGTATGAAAATACAAAGTTTAGAGATTTCTTGTGTACAAGGAGTCTTCTTAAAATCTCTCTTGCTGTGAATTTTAGTTCTATTTATCTTTTTATCCCCAGGTGTCTTACAGTACTATTCATTTCACATATGGTCCTGATATTATCAACTTTTTCTGGTAGCCTCTTGCCCTTTTTTGCTCAAGCATGTGTTTCTGGAGATACGATATTCTGGTTTCTAATTAAATAGATTTAGATTTCTGATTGAATTTTCTGAATATCCTGTCCCATATGTCAATGCCTCATAGAAAGTCAACAGAAAACCCTGGAATGGTAATTAATAGTTTGAAGAAGGATTAAATTAAGAATGTGGTGTTGGACCTAACATTCATTAAACTTATTGTCACACCTGATTAACAGTACATTCTTATTTTTTTTTAAGAACTGCCCCGCCCCAAAATAAAAAAACTCCCAAATTCGTGTTCTGATTAATCGTAAATCTTGTTCCTGTCCAGTCTGCAGAATGGCACCATGAATGTAGATTTCAAAACATTAGTTCAAAATTAAAATTATATTTTTAGGAAATTCTTTCACTATATAAGATATACAATATTTGACTTTCCTGTTCCTTATGGGGTTATCTAGGGTCTGTCACATGCCATCCATTGTCATTCATAGGATTCTTGCAGTAACCCAGTAGGTGTTAGTCTCCATTGTACAGATGAGGACTCTGAAGTACAGAAACATTGTATAATCTTGCTTGATACAAAATCCATGCTGTTTTTATTCTATCAAACCGTATCTTATTATTTTGTTGTTGTTGTCAAGTCAGTTCCCATTCATGGCCACTTTATGTATAACAGAATGAAACATTGCTTGGTCCTGTGCCATCTTCGTGATCATTGGTGTGTTCAAGTCCATTGTCATGACTATTGTGTCAGTCCATCTCACTGAGGGTTTCCCTTATTTTGCTGACTCCCTTTGCCAAACGTGATGTCCTTTTCTAGTGGATGGTCTTTCGTGGTGACATGTCCAAAGAAAGCAAACTGAAGTCTCACCATCCTCACTTCTAAGGATCATTCTGGTTGCATTTCTTCTAAGGCTAATATCCTAGTAAATATAAGCCGTTGCTTGAGAAAGGCAGAGGTTTCATATGGCAACTCAACTGCCTTTTAAATGGTATTGATTTATAGAAATTATCAGCATCACATATTTGACATCACTGCATGGCTGAGTATTGAATATAGAAATAAAAATAAGAAAGGTGGCCTCTTTGGTTTGGAAATTTTCTGATTCCTTTGCCCAGAGAAGAGTTTATAGCATCCTTACCAGTATTGTTTTGCTTTATTTATTTGCTTTTAATCATAGTCATCGCATTTACTTTTTGTAGAGGTAGATATAAAATAGCATTTTAACTAATTAAGAACTTTAATTAATAGACACTTCTAATAGTATTGTGATTAACATAAATATTAGGCTAACAAACATTTTTTCCAAATGCCCCCCTCCCCAGTTTTTATTTAGGAACGTAAGAGTTGGGCTTTTATGAAAGCAAACAGTGGCCAAATATCAGAGTCCTTATCAACTTTGAAGAAGTACAGAACTAGATTGCTGAAGTAAAATTTTTCTAACTCTTTGACTTGATTTTGTTTAAGACAATATTTCATACCAGCACAATTCTAAAGAAATATGTGAAATCATCCCATAGAAACAAGTGTTTGTTAGTAATTAATCTTTCTCTCTATCACTTCTGCCTTTGCTTTTCATAATAATCACACTCAGAAAAAAACAGAAATGAATAGTTTGGGATCTTCTTTGTCTACATTAAGGTAAGTCATGTATAGCAGATCCAAGCTTGTATAAGTTTAATATTCAACACAGTCAATTAGGCCATGGAATCAAATAAGAGATGAGGAAAGACAAGGTCTTTACTTACATCAAAAATATTCTGTAATTGGGAAAACAGCACTGAAAAAAACTTCTCTCTCTCTCTTTCTCTTTCTCTGTCACATACACACATACATACCCACACACACACACCACAAAATACAGATAAGAGGTTTGACTCAGAGACATGGAATGGATAGAGGTCTTTTGAAGTCTATGAAAGCATTTTGGTTGTAGTACTGAGGTAAATGATCAAGAAGTATGCAGAAGAAAATAAATGAAAACATTACTACCAGTTGCTGTCGAGTCAGTTTACTTGGTACTCTGCAGTGAATCATAAGAAAGTGCCATGGGTTCAAATAATTGAGTGGCATGACTTTAATCAATGCATTTCAAAGAAATAAGAGTATTTTAATTTTTTTTTTTTACCAGGTTAAAAGCTGTGTGAGGACATTTCCTTTACTATTATAGTGATTTTAAAAATGAGGCAACTGCGATTGCCAAAGCCAATGGCTACAAAATGATGGAGCCAGGATCCAAGTCCTAGCCTAGGATTGCAAAGGCTAGGATTATTTAATTCTACCACAAATGGAAGTGAAAACTTCTGGGGCTAAAAAACTAGTGTCAGAGCTGGACAACTAGAATTTGGTAGTACATGAAAAAGGCATTGTGTTAGTCAAAGTCCCTCCAGGTAAACAGAGAGCACCTCAAATTAGGATAATTTTAGGAGAATTCAACAAATGGACTATTTACAAAATTATGGGCAGGGCACAGGGAAATCACCAGGGTGAGTATGGTACCCTGGGGTATGTACCAGCTGGGCATAATCACCACCCCTAGACCTGAAGAGGTGAGAGAAGGGTGTAGTTACTGGAACCCAGAACAGAGGGCTATGTGACCTGTAAGGCAAGAGGTAAGTAATTGACCCCATCTCCTCCCTCACTCTGATCTCTTGATGAGCTCCCTGTTGGACTGAAAGTCAGAGGCACGAAAGCTCGTTGATGTAGTCCATATAAGTTAGCCTTGCTACGTACAGAGAAGAGTGGGGAGTGGATATTCAGGAGTAGGTGGAAGGTGTCCAATATAATCATCTAGACTGTGCTACTCAGAGTGGTCTGTGGACCAGCAGCCAATCTGGGAGTGGTTTGTTATAGGTCCCCCATGAGATAAGGAACTTGCACCAGAATATAAATCAACTGTGCCACTGGTGTACTGTTTAGTTCAGTTGACATTCTCTTCATAGCAAGATGTTCACAAAGAAAGAATCAGTGTGTTGTTTTACATTCTGGTGCAAGCGCCTTATCTTATTACAGACACAGACAGGCCTTCTGAGTCACACTGATCTAGACTCCATAGCTCTACAGATAATGATAAGCATACTAGAGGTCCTCAAAAGGGACCCCCTTATCCCTGCTTTCATATCTTCTGCTAAACAGAAGGAAATATTTTTCCGCATCTACTCTGAGCTAGGCACTGTTCTAAGGTACTCCAGATGATATTTAATTCGTGCCATTTAGGTTATAAACCTCACCTTTACAGATAGGAAGCTGAGGCTCAGAGAGTTTAAGCAATGTACCCATGGTGTAACAGCTAGCAAGTAGCAGAGCCAGCCCTCAAATCCAGATCTACCTAACTCCAAAGGCCATGTTCTTCCTATGTCTCTAGGCTGTTCTAAGACCCGTGCTTAAAATTATCTGACACTAACACCAGAAGCAAAGGGGATTGTAGGGGGGATTGCCTTATTTGGAGTCCTATGGCTGTGTTCTTTGTATGAGTAACAGCCCAGTCATGGCTCCTAAGAACAGACACACCCCAACTCCAAAAACTCAGATAGCACCATTTATAGGACCCCTGTTACTCCACATTAATGCCTTTCCCAGACCAGCCAGCCAGGTCAGAAGGTTTGTTTCTAAGGGGCTCTTGTTTATTTCCATCTCTTTTTAAACCTGGGAGGTCAGGAAGAAGGAGGGGGAAAGAATTCATGAGAAGGATGCATTTCCTTAGAAACGTTATTAATTGGCTGGACAAAACAAGAGAAGGAAATAAAATAGCTGTTCCTTACTGAGTAAAGGCATCTTCTTCCCTTATCTCATTAAAAATTAAAAGCACTCTTGGTTTAAGTAGGGCAAATTAGTAATTAAGTGCTATATAATCAACTTGTGTAAACATAATATTGAAGGGGAGGCCAAATTAATCACTCCACTGGCTTGTTTTGCTCCCATTAATGTACCTTTTATTCAGGTCCTTCCTGTGACACCAGGATGCATTTTCTGCCCCCCTCCGTTGCTAGAGATAGCGGGGGCTGTGATTGCTGGGCTGACAGATGACGGTGGGCTAGATCTGGAGAAGGCATGTGTGTGGACCTTGATTCAGAGTAGGTAATGAGAATCCCTGTTTGATTCATTGAGCCAGGGCTCATTACCAGGAGCCTACCATGTGCCAGGAGCCCTGGTGGCACAGTGATTAAAAGCTCAGCCACTAATCAAAAGGTCGGCAGTTTGAATCCACCAGCCACTCCTTGGAAACCCTATGGGGCAGTTCTGCTCTGTCCTATAGGATCACTATGAGTTGGAAGCAACTTGATGGCAGTGGATTTGTTTTTTCTGTTTTTTGGACCATGTACCAGGGACAGTCCTAGATGTGGCAGAGCAAAGAAGAATTAGACACAGACTCAGCACTCAAGGAGTTTCCAGTCTAATGGGGGAAGGTAGACACAGAAAGCTACAGTTATGAAATAGTCAGTACTAAGGTATAATGGCAAAGAGCATGGGATCTTGCTTGCATTCAAGTCTTGGCTCTGCCACTTACCAGCTAAGTGCCCTTGGTCAAGTGATTTAGTTCTGTGTGCCTCAGAGCCCTCATCTGTAAAAGATAATAGTATCTACATTATAGACATATCTCACAACTCATGTTATGAAGAGTAAACATGTTAGTAAACAAAAAGCAAAATAGTGTTTATTTATGTTGGCTATTATTTTTTTGGGGGGGAACCCTGGTGGTGCAGTGGTTAAGAGCTCAGCTGCTAACCAAAAGGTCAGCAGTTTGAATCCACCAGCTGCTCCTTGGAAACTCCATGGGGCAGTTCTATTCTGTCCTGTAGGGTTGCTAAGAGTCGGAATCGACTCGATGGCAATGGGTGTTTTTTTTTTGTTTTTAATTATAATTATTATACAATGCGTTAATGGAGCACCCAAAAAGGAGTGTCTTCTACTCTTCCAAAGTTTGGGAAGTTCTTCTGAGGGAGCAACATTTGAACTGGGCTTTGGAGGGTTAGTTCTTGTTGGAGCTAGAATTCAGGGGTCCATGTGATTCTAGGCCTATGTTCTTAATCTTTACGGTAGAGTGCCTCCCCTGAAAGCAGAGAAGGGGACATCTGCCACAACCCCACACACATCTCTCTCCATTTCCAGCTTGACATAGTAAATATTGTAATAACTGCTAGAGCCTCGGCCATGTGGTAATATGAACTGCCTGCTAAGTATGGGAATGGAAAAGGGAGTGAGCTGAGTCCCTTGTGGGCAGGGTCAGAAGAAATTGAATGAGGTGGAAGAAGAGGCTTCTTGCATAGAGAAAGTACCCCTTTAAATCGTCTTCCCACACCCTAGGGCGATGCCATCTCCTTGGCTTGCTAGCTATGTAAATGAACTTGGACAAGTTACTTAATTTCTCTGACCCTCAGTTTCCATGTTCACTGAGCCCACTAAGTTGCTGCAAAGATTCAATAAATGAAAGCACACTTAGCGCAATGTCTGGCGCATAGGAAACTATTTCTGTTCCCCGTATTAACTTAATCCTCACAATGGCCCCTATGAGTTAGGTGGTATCATTGTCCCATTTTATAAAGCAGCAAATTGAGGCACTTGAGACAGTGATAAGCTTGCCTAAGGTCACACGGATGGTTAAGTGGAGGGATTTGAACTCAGGCAGTCTGGCTGCAGATCCACCCTCTGCCTATCCCCCGGCCCAGTGCTTAGGAGGGCCCTGGAGCTAGATTTACATGTCACATGCTAGAAATGGCAAAAGCCACTTGATGATGTCCAGGCCTCCACTTACCAGTAAGGAAGAAGCTCTTTGTTTCTCCTGCTTGAGGGAGGACAGGGCTGAGCCTATGGCCTTGGAAACCTTTTAACAGCCAGACAGGTGGGGTAGGCCAGAATGACTCACCAGGAATCATTGTTCTTGGGAGCAGTAGAAATGTAGCTGCTGACACTGACTTGGCAGTTTTGCTTAGGGAACAAAACAATTTGTTTGTTTGTTTATTACTCATATTCTGCTTCCATAAAGGATTTCAGGAAGCTAAAATGATGAATGACTAAGCAGGCTAGCAAAATAAAACTCACACGTCAGAAACTATGTAAAAAAAGAGAAGAATATACTAACCACTTAGACCAGGGATCCTCAAACTCAAAAGCCTTCAGGTGCCAGACAGGCCATATAAGCCTGGGAAGATACCAGCAAAGGACAAAATGAATGATTTGATTCTGTACCAGGCTGGAGAATGTATACTCTGACTAAGAACATTGAAATTTAGAGGTGTTTTCTTTTTTTTTTTTTTTTAAAATCCCTGGATGTGTGAGTGCCTCACCCTGGTTTGGTGAGTGCCAAGCCAAACAAATTGATGGAACAGTTTTTGCCTATAGGCCTCTGGCCTGGACTAAGGGAATTACTGTGCTTTGACTGAGTTTCCAGGCAGCCAAGGCAAAACTGGGAAATAGGTCAAGTCATACAGTGTCCACAGAATAAAGAAAGCATACCAGTTCTTCAAAAGAGATCACATTTTTCCTAGTACCAAATTCTAAAATTGTCATTCCTTAGAAAACTAACCTAGAAATCCTTCTACAGCACTTTTTCAGAAGAAGCAGAACATTGCTTGTATCACCTTGTTTAGAGAGCCCAGGGCATGACATTGAAAATGGACTTTAGGTTAAGCATAGGCTATGTTCTGGAGATGTAGCAGGATCCAGGGGTAGAACTGAGAATCCCCAGTTAGTGGATGGATAGCATGTCTCTTAGCCTCTCTTCCCTGAGTATTCCTTCCCTCAGCCCGCTTTGCAAACAAAACTGAATCACTGACCTAGGAACTCTTAGAGGACCTCAGCACTAAAGTTTTTACCAGCCTGGCATCGAGGAAGTGCTAAAATGAAGCACGCATCAGTCGAGAAGGGCAGCAGCTGTTGAAGCATATCAAATATCGATAAACAGCAAGCCCGTAGAGGCCGCTGAAGTTGGCATCTTCTTAGCAAAAATACCCTGCTGCCTTCAAGAGAGAACACCGTGGACTTTTATAAACTATAAGTGGTGTAGCTGTTCCCCACCCCCTAATCTGAACAACCAGCTCGCTTACAGATGGTATGCTATACTCTTTTTTTTTTTTTCTTCTAATCTTTACTTTTTTTAAGGGCAACTTTAATGCTCACAGAGTGTTCTAGGCTTTCAGCCCTGGAAATGCAGGTCTTCAAAATATCCTCTCTGTGATTATGAGAAGTTTCATGTTCAACGTATCTAGTACCTTTCTTTTTACTATTAGCAATATGATTCATATTATAACTAATAAACCTATTATAGGGCTATAGCTAAGAGCACAGGCTCTGATATCACACAAATTTGAGTTCAAATTCTGTAGCCGTGCATTAAGACAATCCCTTCACCTCTCCAAGCCTGGTTTATCATTTTTAAAAATAAAACTGTTAAGAATACCTACCTCATAAAATTTTTATGAAGATTAAATGAGAAAATATGTATAATTAGCACAATTATTGGTATTAATCAGCTTTCAATGAAAGGTATACAGACTGATAGTCATATTTATAATGATAACTACCATCATTATTCTACCACCTATCTGCCATTTTGTCACACTGTGGTGGGTTGTGTGTTGTTATGATACTAGAAGGCATGCCAACAGTATTTCAAATACCAGCAGGCTCACCCATGGTGGACAGTTTTCATCGGAGCTCCCAGACTAACAGACTAGGTAGAAAGGCCTGGCAATCTACTTCCAAAAATTAGCCAATGAAAACTTTATGGTTCACAACAGAATATTGCCCAACATAATGCTGGAAGATGAGCCACCTAGGTTGGAAGATACTACACGATAACCGCAACAATGGGCTCAAACATGCCAACAATCATAAAGACGCGTAGAACCAGGCAACATTTCTCATTATGTTCTACATAGGGTCGCCATGAGTTGGAGCAAACTCAAAGGCAGCTAAAAAGAAAACATCATCATTATTATTAGCCAGCTACAAATGACAGTATACTAGAGCTTTACATATATTTTTGAAAGATAGCTGAGCTAGTCATTTGCCTGTTTGCTGTCAGATACCTTGTTCATCCCTTCCTCTGCTCTGTTCTGCATTACATTTTCTAGGCTCCCTTGCAACTGGCTTGTGGGCAGGTTTGACCAGTGGGAGATACTGGTGGAAAACTGAAGGAAGAGAAGTCAGATCAATTCTCCATTTCATTACAGCAGCAGCTGTGTCTCGTGTGTGGTTCTAGCTTCCAGCCTCTCTTTCGGGTCCCAGCTCTGGCTACTCAGCCCTTTTGACTTTAGCCTCAGCCTGATATCCCCGGCCCCTGGCTCTGGTCACATCACTGCCTCCCATTGTCCCTCAAGCCCTAAGAAAGGGAGCAACTTTCTGCTGTTTCTAATTTCCGGGTCATCTCAGCATCATCTGTTTGGCTTCTTAATTTATTCTGTCGTCTAGGACAGACGACACATGTGGCATAGCCTGCTTTATGATACCTATGTCAACCCATTTCTTGTTTTAAATTCTTTATTTTGAAAGACCTACAGTAGTTCCTAGTACTCTGACTGGATTGTGACTTATATAATTGCTTTTAAAAATTAAAAGAGAAGTCAGTCCTTACCACTTCCCCTCTTCTCTCTCTAGTGGAATGGGCTAGGCCAACTGGAGAAAGGGTAGCTGGTTATCATGGAGAGCAGTTCACTCT
>NW_004443939.1:5436874-5461693 GCF_000243295.1 Trichechus manatus latirostris
CTGAGACAATGTCACTAAGAGATGGGAAGCAAGCAACTTACATTGCACCAGCTCCAAAGCTACATGCTCTCCCCTCAAGCCCTTCCCCCACCCACCCTGTCAGTTGACACCGTGGCGGAGGACCCTGTGTGTTGGATGAAGTTGATGGGAGTGAAATTCCTACCAAGTTGGCCGTGTCAGTTTCATCTGTCAGCATCTCTGATGAGGAGGGATCTTAACAGACCAGACTGGTTTGGATAATTGGACTACAGCAGTTGTCTTCCTCTCAGTTAGCTGACTAACCACTGCAGACGCTGGAGGAAAAATTTATAGACAATCCTAAAATGGAGAGTTAAGCAAGTGCAACTAGGAAAAAGCAGGCTTCAGTGAGTTTCCAGCACATTGTGGTGTGGTGGGAAGCTGACACCCTGATCATAAAGGGACTTCTAAAAATGATAGTAGAGGGGATTCATTTAGCACACACCAGCTACTGTGCAAGTGCTGTTTGTATATTAGCTCACTTCATCCTCATAGCAATCCCATGAGGTACTGATATTAGTTCCATTTTGTAGACAAAGAACCTGAATCACAAAGAGGTGAGTTACTTTGTCAAGATAACACAGCTAGTAAAAAGTGAGGCTAAGCTATGAACCCAGTCATTCTGACTCTATAATCTGCTCACTGAGGTCTCTAAGGGGGTGCAAAGGGTTTGTGCTCACCTGCTAAACTAAAGGTTGGCGGTTCAAATCCACCCAGTGGTACCATGGAAGAAAAGTCCTGGTAATCTGCTTCCATTAAGATGACAGCCAAGAAAACCCTATGGAGCAGTTCTACTCTTTAACACATGGGGTCACCATGAGTCGGAATGGACTCGAAGGAACCTAACAACAAGTGTCTGCTCACTGTGATAATATTGAAAACCATCTCTATCAAGTTTCTTGGGAAACTCCTCTTGGTAAGGCCCACCCCCTCTATGCTTACCTCTAGCCCTGCCCTTACATGTTTAAATGTTTGCTTACCCTCCTAGAGTGTGAACTTTCAGAGAAGGGTCCAAGTCCTACCATCTTATATAGCCAGAGCCTAGCCTAGTAGGTGCTGGATGAATGTGTGCTGTACCAAACAGAAAGTGAAATTTTGCAGATGCTTTGTAATCTCCTTGGAGCTGGCTGAGAAGGTAGCCATTTGTAGTTACATAGAGAGCCAGCCACCTAAAGCAATGGTGCTACTGTGAATGGATTTGGAGTAGCTGGTAAAATCTGATCCAGTAGCACCGAGTTATTAGCGATGTCTACAGAAACAACTTTCCCATTCATACTGGCACAGGCTGCAAACTGCTCCCGTGATTCTCAGTTGCTCTGATTTTTCAAATATAAGCTTCCCTCTCTTTAGAGTCTGTCCCATTACTGAACAACTCAACATGTGACCCGGGGCAAGAGACCTACCTCTTTGGACCTCTGTTGCTTCATCTTTAAACTGAAAGAGTCAGGCTCAAGGCTTTTCAAAAAACTTAAAGCAGTGGAAACTTTGGGAGCCCAATGTATAAGATAAATAGAAGGTGAACTGCGTCTCCTCTTACCCCATCACTCCCTCCCTTTCCACACTGCCTGGCAGCCATGGAGGATCTCTGCTGAACATAATTTAAGAAGCACTGGACTAGTTTGTTTCAAAGGAAATAATCCAAAATGATGTTAAAATAATTAATAATAATAATACAATAATAAAAATAACTTCACAATGGGGAGATCCTAACCTTTGAGAAAGGCAGGTTAGAGGGTTCTGACTATGGAACCTCTGTCCCTGCATGACTGTGTCAGACTGTGGAGGGTGGGAGGTGGTGGCAGCTTGGCTTGATAGTGTACAGTGGGACGGGAAGTTAAAGCCTCTGGGCCTCATCCTCCTTGGCTGGAGCAGGCTGTGTATCGTGGCACTGGTGAATTAGAAATTCTATCCAATGACTCTTGGAGATTGATTTTCCTTCTGGGGTTCTGACCTCTTGCTTCACTAGCACAGGGGATCAGACTGTTCCAGGAGGAGGCAATGAGAGAGTCCCCTGAAAGGCTTTTCCTTCCTTTCTTTTTTTTTAACTGTATGTTTCAGAGGGAATTTCTGCTTACTTTGGAGGCTTAACACCACCATTTTGAGTCCTTCTTGGCATTTAGAGCTTTGAGATATCCACACCACCACCCACACTGTCCCGTGCGCTAGAAGATGACTGAAGATTTCATTCTATTATATCATTGGATTTATTAAAAACAAACAAACAAACCTTTTGGGGTCAAAGTTGATGCCCCATTTCCTTTATATTTTTGTTAATTTTCACAGATCACTTACGTGAGTCCCTTAAGAATAGGAATCTTGCTTTAGTTAGTCTGTATCTGTGGTTCATTGGTAGAATTCTCACCTTCCAAGTGGGACACCCAGGTTCAATTCCCAGCCAATGCACCTCATGTGCAGCCACCACCTGTCTGTCAGTGGAGCCTTGCATGTTGCTATGATGCTGAACAGGCTTCAGTGCAGCTTCCAGACTAAGATGGACAAGGAAGAAGGACCTGGTGATTTACTTCCAAAATCAGTGAAAATCCTATAGATCACAATAGTTCAATCCACAGCTGATCATGGGGATAGTTCATGGGGTCACCATGAGTTGGGGGTTGACTCAATGTCAGCTAACAACAACAGCTGTGTCTAACACAGAGCCTGACTTATAGTAGATGCTTGGTAAATATTTGTTTATTCACTCAACAAATATCCCCATATAGACATATATACAAGAAAAATAACCATGATCCCAACCCTCATCATGGTTATAACTGAGAGAAAGAAACAATTAATAAATACAAATACATATATATTTTGGGTTAAGTGCTATAAAGGAATAGAACAGGTTCAGTGAAAGAACAAATTAGAATGGTTGATGAACGAATGAAAGTAAAATAACCACAATTCCAAACCCTCAATGTCTGTCTCATCTCATCTGTTTGTAAATAATCATTACTGTTATTTTAATTACCACAACTTCTACCATTTCTTGAGTACCTACTACATTTCAAGCTTTGTGATAGCATTTTTACATTTGTTACAGCAAATTCTCAAAATAACCTTGCCACTTAGACAGCCTTATCCCTTATTCCAGATTGAAAAAAAAAAAAAATGAGGGAAGAAAATTAATTTGTTCATGATCACAGAGCTAGTAAATGTCAGAGATGAAATTTGAACCTAGGTTGGTCTGACTCAGAACCTCTGCTCTGAACAAAAAGAAAAGAAATTCTCATGAACTCCAAATATCATCACCAAAAGGGGTCCCAGTTTGAGAAATACTGCATCATACCATATGGCAAAAGATCAACAATGCTGGGTCAGAGGAGGAAAAAGAGAAAAAGCTTTGTTGGAGAGTGGGAAGGAAAAAGAGAAAGATAGTATTTTTGAGTTGGCCATCTTATCAGCCTAGAAATAATAAGCCATCGCCATGGCAACAGGAACTGTAATTAATGGCAGATGTTGAGTCACTTTAAAAGCCACACCAACTGATTGCGACTGGTGCTGTAAACCTCTCTTCTCTACCACAGTTGGACTAATCATGCTATGGTCATGTTGGAGAGACCCATCTTTTTTTTTTTGGAGGGGGGGAGATGTAATTTTTTTTTTTTATTGTACTTTAGATGAATGTTTACAGAACAAACTAGCTTCTCATTAAACAGTTAGTATACATATTGTTTTATAACATTGGTTAACAACCCCACAACAGGTCAACACTCTCTGTTCTCGACCTTGGGTTCCCTATTATCAGCTTTCCTGTCCCCTCCTGCCTTCTAGTCCTTGCCCCTGGGCTGTTGTGCCTCTTTAGTCTTGTTTTGTTCAGTGGGCCTGTCTAATCTTTGGCTGAAGGGTAAACCTTGGGAGTGACTTCATTTCTGAGCTAGAAGGGTATCCCGGGGCCATCCTCTCAGGGTTTCTTCAGTCTCTGTCAGGCCAGTAAGTCTGGTGTTTTTTTTATGAGTTAGAATTTTGTTCTACATTTTTGGAGGGACCCATTTTTTGAGGGTAGAACTCACCCTGGACTTGGCATCAGGAGACTTGAGTGCGAGCCCAAATCTTACCTTCCTAAGCTACATGGCCTTCAGCAAGTTAGTTCATCAAACATGGGAAGTGGTTATTGTTAATTTCATCATCATCATTATTATTATTGTTAGCTGCCATCCAGTCAGACCCAACTCATGGCAACCCCATGCACAAAAGAGTAAAACACTGCCTGTCCTGTGACATCCCCGTGATTGGTTACAGATTGGACCATTGTGATCCATAGGGTTTTTCATTGGCTGATTTTCAGAAGTAGATCACCAGCCCTTTCTTTCTAGTCTGTCTTGGTCTGGAAGCTCCACTGAAACCTGTTCAGCATATAACAACATGCAAGCCTCTACTAACAGATGGGTGGTGGCTGCGTGTGAGGTGCTGTTGTTGTTAGGTACTGTCCAGTTGATTTTCAACTCATAAGATCCCATGTGACAGAGTAGAACTGCTCCATAGGGTTTTCTAGGCTGTAATCTTTATGGGAGCATATTGCCAGGTCTCTCTCTCACAGAGCTGCTGGGTGGATTCAAACCACCAACCTTTCAGTTAGCAGCCAAGCGCTTAATTGTTGTGCCACTAGGGCTCTTTGTGTGAGGTGCGTTGCGGGGAATCAAAGTTTGGTCTCCCACATAGAAGGCAAGAATTCTACCACTGGACCATCAATGTCCCCATATCTGTTACTAGTGATAAAAAACAAACAAACAAACCAGCTGCTGTCAAGTTGATTCTGGCTCATAGCGACCCTATAGGACAGAGTAGAGCTGCCCCATAGAGTTTCCAAGGAGCGCGTGGTGGATTTGAACTGCTGACCTTTTGGTTAGCAGCCGTAGTACTTAACCACTATGCCACCAAGGTTTTTGTTACTAGTAATAGTGGACTTAAATAGAATGAAGGATGTGAAAGTGCTTAGTAAAGTATAAAACAGCTCACCAATATAAAATATTATGAACACCAGGAGGCAGCCTGATGTGGTACAAAAAGTGCGAATTAGCATCTGACTGCTTCATCTGAACAGGGCACTTAAACCCTCTGGGCCTCAGTTTCTTAATCAGTAAAATTTCTCGATATATATAATCCGTAAAATCCTCTACCCCTGTTACAAAACTTGGGCCAGTTGCTTAACCTCTCTGCACATCCCCCCCAGCATAAATGGAGATGATCCTAGCACCTCCCTCCTAAAGTTGTCTTCAGGATTAAATGAGTTAATACAGGAAAAGCATTTAGAACAATGCCTGGTACATACAATGTGCATAAATATTAACTGTGGTGGTGGTGGTGGTGATGATGGTAATGATAAGGAGAGGAGGAAGAAGAGGAGGAAGAGGGCGTGGGATGGGGAGAGAAGGAAAAAGAACAATTGAAATGATAGATGGGCACAGAAATGTGAAAGCTGTGAGGTGTGATACAAGTGAGGGTGTTCATAGTTACTGTCAAAATACTGTGGTCAGCCCCTGAACTGGTCAGCGTATTCATATGTCTAACTTAACTGTCTATCAGTTTTCTCAAATGTTCTATTGTCTATGTTGCAAATTCTGCCTTTTTGTCAAACTCAGTCTGCATGTCTCTCCTGTTCTGGTTTATGTGGTTTAAGTTTGGGAAGGAGAACCAGGAAAAATAAGTGGATGTAAACCCTGAGAAAAATTTGCTCAGAGTTCAAGTTTTGTATAGGCCAGAATTTCCCAAAGAGTGCTCCTCAGTGTATTAAAACGTATTCCTAGAAAGAATTAGTTTAGAAAATGCTAATTCTTACAGCAAGACTTCTCTTAAGACTTTAATATGTAAATATGCATTGTGAAGCTCCTCTGGGGTTGGGGTGCATGTAGAATACAGTGTTTCTCAAATTTACTTGACCAAATAATTAGTTTTTCATGGAACATCTTATTTTGCTTAAGTTCCAAGGACCAAACATTGGGAAATGCTGCTATAAACCCATGGTCAAGACCAACAAGCATAATACCACAAATATGGGTTTGAAAACTCCTACTACTCCTCCCATAAATTGCGTGCCCATTTAAAATATTAAAAAGAACACCAATTCTGTATTTGGCAGCAACTATATTTCAGATAGTGGAGAAATAGTGATGAGTAAGACTGATATATTTCCTACCTTTAGGGAGCTCTTGTGGGCCTATTAGGGAAGGGAGAAGTGGTCCACAGTTTCAATACAATGTGACAAGTGTAAAAGAGAAAGAGCACAGGGTGCTATGGTACTGGGGGCCGGTGCTTCTCACCCAAATTGATGAGACAAGGAAAGTTTCCTAGGCTGAGAACCAAAGGAAGAGCTTCGTGTGTGTAACACATTGGAGTTGATAATGCACTTGCCTGTGCATTGCTATTGCATCCTCATAGCAACCTTCCTAGGTAGATACAACAGACAGTGGTAAAAACTATAGTTACCCCATTGCCGTCAAGTTGATTCTGACTCATAGCGACCCTACAGGACAGAGTAAAACTGCCCCATAGGGTTTCCAAGGCTGTAAATCTTTATGGAAGCAGACTAACCATTTAATGAGCTCCTACTACAGGTCAGGCACTGTACTGGGCATTTTATGCATTTACTGCATTGAATCTTCAGAACATGAGTAGTATCCTAGTTTACAGATCAGAAACTGAGGCTCAGAGAAGTTAAGTGACTTTCCCAAAGCCACACATGTAACTAGTATAAAACCAGCATTTAAACTCAGATCTATCTGATTCCAAAACTGTCTCCCATTATACTGTGGCCCACAAATGCTGAGCCTGGATAGGGACTGGTCCATGACAGAGTTTTCAAGGAAATATTAAAAAGTAAGCAGAACATTATGAATTCTTCCTTACACTAATTTGTTTCTTCTTAAATTACTTTATGCTATCTGAGAAGTATCCTTTCAAATTGTTTGGTATAAAATGTCCATTTTTAGTATTATTATTATTATTATCATGAAAGAGGAAACTTTTTATTTTGAGTTCTTTTTAGGCAAAATAAATACTTACTAGTCCTATGTTAGTCTCCATAATAATTTTGGAAGTGTTACTGTCTATGAAATCCAGAAATATTGAAAATGCTGCTTACACAACTTTGTAGACCATATTCTGTCTAAAGACTAGAAGAATAAGGCTTCCAAAGCACTCAAGAATGTAAACCACTTTGTTACTTGGGGGTCAGTTGGTCCTTAGTTTTAACTTGGATGAACCTCCACGGGCTCCAGTGTCTAGTAGCCATAAATGGAGATAAAGAGAGAGACTGTGGTGCCTCCCCAAATACACACCTACACCACCAGAGGTGCCCAGGGTGATCTTAGCTAGTATGTGGACAGACCTTTTCTATTAGTTATACACTTGCTTTAATGTGTGCTAGAAAAAATATAACTAGCAACAAACCTGGGTTTTTATAGACATTTTTGCTTAGAACAAGGCTATCTTCAAAAAAGGAAAGAAAACGTTTACTCAGAATCAGTGTAGAAAAAAATATTACATAAATATTAAATAGTATAGGTAGTACTTTGGTATGGAAACAATTGTAAAGATGCTAAGTGAATTACTAAAATTTGTAAAATAATAATATGTATGAAAGTGCTCCATACATGGAACCAGTTGCCATTGAGTTGACTCCTACTCACGGTGACCCCATGTGTGTCAGAGTAGAGCTGTGCTCCACAGGATTTTCAGTGGGTGATTTTTCAGAAGTAGATCGCCAGGCCTTGCTTCCAAGGCACTTCTGCGTGGACTCGAACTTCTGACCTTTCAGTTAGCAGCCATGTGTGTTAACCATTTGCACCACCCAGGGACTCTCGGTACATAGAAGTCCTCAGCAAATGTTTCCTTTCTTCCCGATTCACATGACTAGAAAGTGGCAGAGTCCAGGACTAAACCTCATAGCTGCAGTCTCCCAGGTCAGTACTCTTTTCAGGACATCCCCTCACTCCTTTGCTTCCCGTTTGCCTGTCTCACACTGCATCCTTCCTCCCTCCATCCAGCCCTTGGGGTAGCGAGTGTAGGTATTCAGAACTGACTAGTGGCTTGCAGAAATGTTCCGATGAGTGTCAGTAATGAGTGATGCCTACCCAGTAGAGTAGACAGTATCAGCATTGTGTTTTGAAAAACAGGAATCAGAATCCGAACACTGAAAGGGCCCTCAGAGACCATCCCATCCAATCTCTCTTTTTACAGATGAGGAAGTTGAGACCCAGAGAGGGGAAGTGGCCAGAAGAAGTTCATGGCCAGAGAGCTTGTTGCTGGCCAAACCAGGATGAAAATTCATATAAAACATATAGATGTAAAATTTTACTTTTTTTTTTTTAAAAAAAAAAAACCTGTTCCCTTCAGACTTCCTGCTTTCCAGAAAAGTAGCTGGGACATACCACAAAAGGACTTTTACTTCCACAAATCTAAAAATGTTGAAGATCACGCTTTATACTGTGCCAGGCAAGAGAGCATTATAAATGATCATTGGAGGCTTTCCTGGTTGTGTTCTAATGCAACATTGCCTGTTCCCTGGATCCTCTGATTGTAATCATCACCGTGAAAACTGGTGTGCTTAATTAACACTTTAGTGACTTCTTTCCACTGGGCAAAATGGATAGCCCAGATGTGGATGATAGCAACAATGGGAAGCAGTATCTGAGTCTGGTAGGAGAAGTCATATCCTCTTCTTTCAGTGTTTTGAAGTAGGTGACATAGAAGATAAATAGACTCCACGCTGTGCCCACTGCCCACCCCCAATATCCTTTATTGCCCTCACTTCAAGTCTTCAGTCAGCCATAGGAGCAATGGAGTTGGAGGTTTAAAAAGTAGGTTTTCAAGTCAAGCAACCTCGGAATCTAGCCCTACCTCTGTAACTTACCATATTTTCACAAATAACGCGCCCACCGATATAACGCACGGCATAGCTCGCTTAGGAAAATAGCAAGAGGGGCGTTGAAAGGTGGGTAAAAAAATATATAATTTGCAAATTATTTGCATAAAAATACAGTACTCTAAATGTCTGAGTTTAGACATGATTATATTCTCTGAGCCTCACTTCTATCGTTTTTAAATGGATAGAATAAGGTCATTTTTTTTCTTCACGTGGTACAATATTATTTTCTACACTTTTCTGGATTTAAACTAAGTTTCTCAAATTAAAAAATATATATATTTACTACTGTTGCCTACCCTACTGGGTTGTTCAATGATGTAATGCAATGTCATATGAAAAGTGCCTGTACTATCCCTGACATGCAGAAGAAGCTGTTCAATAAATGAGCTTTCCCTCCTCTCCAGTGGCAGTGAGACTCCTTGTTAATCCTCAGGCGAAAAGGGCAAGACATCTCAGGGTGGCCAGATGTCATAGAGTAGAAAGCAGGAAGCCCTCAAACCTAGCCTCTCCTGAAGAATTGAATAGGGAGCAGCCCTGGCCAAATACCATCTGTGTGGGGTGTGAGAGATCAGCCAGAGGGAGAGACAGGAATAGTGATGAAGTGAAAACAAGATTTCTCCTCTGCCCAGTGAGCAACGATTCTACCACATTGGTAGTCAAATTCCAGCTACTCTTCCTGTTATCATAGCATAAAAGTACAGCAAGGTGCTTTAAAGTCCCTTTCGAAAAGTAAAATTTCTGAATAAAATATTCCTCCCTTCTGTGGGAAGATAGTTAATTTAAGAGATGGTTGCTTTGGAGGAAGAGGAGACCAGATACATTATTGTTTCATCAGGAACATTGAGTAGAACTCCAGGATGACGCTTGGCTCATTGCATCATCATCATCTGATGGAGCACCTGGGTAGCGCAAATGGTTAAGCATTAGTCGAAAGGTTAGTGGTTCAAAGCCACCCAGACGTGCCTCAGAAGACAGGCCTGGCGTTCTGTTTCCAAAAACTCACAGCCTTGAAGCTCTACAGAGGAGTTCTATTCTGCACATGTGGGGTCGCCATGAGTTGCAATTGACTCGATGGCAACTAACAACAACAGCAACATCATCGTCTATCTCCCCAGCTACTCTGAACTCTTAAGTCCCACTTAGCATTATGCCCAGGAAACTACAGGTACTCAAAAGGAAAAAAAAATGTTTCTTTAATGCATGGGAAGCAGTTAGCATCTTCCTGCAGTTGTTTGGCCACTAACCGTTCCTGCATGCATTCCAGCATATCTTAAGATATTCTCTTCCTCCTCCTGACACCCCCATGGCCTCCTGGTAAAAGGTACCATTCATTAAACCTCTCAACTATGGCAAAGAACTAAGCCTGGGTGTACAGGCTGATTTCCACTCCTCTCTAAAGTTGGGCATCTCTCTTCGCTCACCACTTGGGAATTTTTTTTTCACTGCTTCTGACCCTCCTTTCTCCTTTCTTTTGATAAATAGGACAGCTGCCCCCAAAGGAATGAATCCATTACCTTTCTCCAGAGTTGAGTTCATTTTCCATTACATGTTTCTGTTTAAAGAGAAAGCCTTTTAAAAGGGCTGAGCATACACTGAGTGTGTGTACTTAATTTTTAATATGTGTGTGCCCACAGCCAAGAGCACAGAGAAGCCTTAAATAACAATCAAACCGAATTGTACGTGGTCTATGTTTTCTGTGGCACTGATTCCCAAATATACTCTTAGCAGCCAGGTATTATTTAATACATCCCCATTAATCAAGCTGCCAAATCTAAATGAAAACCATACTTAAATATATTTAGTAAGATTATAGCTTTTGGATGAATATCAAACTAACAGTTACATTTTTCCCCCAGCCAACCCTCATTCACTGTCTTATATTTTTACTCTGAAAAAGAGTTCTTTTGTGCTATCAAGCCAATCTTGATTATAAAACAATTTATACCACAATCTTTTATCATCATGTGAGTTTCAGCTGAGCCCCTAAATATAAATGTTTCAAAGAGAGAACAGCCCTGAGATTTTTTCTGACTGAAAAACGAGATGTCTCTCCTTCTTGGGGTGAGCCCTTGAATTAAAGAGGAAATTAATAATGGTCTTAGAGATACTAACTTGTTTGTAGCTTCTGTAATAAATGGTGTCTGCCTTTTCAGCTACTACTGCTTTTAGTGTTTTGCACTAAATGTACTATGCTGATTATTTTTTCTTCGCTTTTTTTTTTTTTTTTTTTGGTGGTTCAGGCTTCCGTTAGTTTTGCAATAGTGACACTTAGGGGCTGCAGGGAACGTTGCATGGGCTGCTAAAACGTTCTGACATGGGATTGATTTTCTTATCTTTTTAGAAAACAATCCCCCTGATCTTTGAGATGGAATGACCAAGTGCTTGTGGGTTACTGGTGTTGAAGGAGAGAGAAGGCAAGCGGCAGCCGGGGCGAGATAGGTTGCCAGTTCGTCCAGCAGGCTTCTGATCTGGAGACAAACAAAAAAGTGGGAAGGTGGGGTTAGTTAAAAGGAGTCTTGTATAAAGAACTAGCTGAATTTACCGTAACATACACTCTTCTAGCCAAAAGGTCAGCAGTTCGAATCCAGAAGCTACTCCTTCAAAACTCTATGGGGCAGTTCTACTCTGTCTTATCGGGTCAGTACGAGTTGGAACTGACACGACAGCGATGGGTTTGGTTTGGTTTTGGTACACTGGTCCAGCAGACTTAAATAGTTATTAATAATACATCATTGTACTTCTCGAGTATGTTTAACTATTGCTCTTATTTGCAGCAGCTTGCTTGCTATTCTCCCCTTTGTAATAGGCATTTCCCGCCGATTACAGCGAAATGATTATTGCATGCGGTGCTTCGATTTGCTGTCGTGTGGTAATTTCTTCCTTCTCACATTTCCAGCTGTTCTGTTTTCTTTCTTCAGTGTTCTCTCTCCATATTAATTCTTATAAAGTTTTTTTTCAGACTTTTAGCCTATTTATTCTCTCCATTACTGTTTTATTAGCATTTCTTCCATTTTCTCAGAGTTCTTACATAGTTCTCCATGTTTACATGTCCTAAAACGTTTAAATTCTTGATTAAAACAACCATGATTTTATTAAAAACACATTTAAATTCTTTGATTATATAAACACTGATAAACAATTCTTATAAAACTGTTTTGTACTATATTAAATTTAAAATAGGGGACACGTTTGATTTTGTACTTTGTAGCCATTCTAAGCTCCATTTTGTAAAAGAATACATAAATACAGTGCACAGCAATGCGTGTGATCCTTATAGACAGGCACTACATATCTGTCATCTCTCTCTGTAATGACAGTGATTATGACGATGACAATGATGATGAAGAAGTTTAACAAAAACAAAACAAACAAACAACAAAAACCCGTTCGCTGTGGAGTCGATTCCAACTCATGGCGACCTCATGTGTTACAGGACAGAACTGCTCCATAGTGTTTTCTTGGCTGTAATCTTTAGGGAAGCAGATTGCCAGGGCTTTCTTCTGTGGCACCACTGGGTGAGTTCAAACTCCCAATCTTTTGGCTAGCAGTGGAGCACAAACTCTCCGCAGTACCTCGGGACTGAATAACAGTGATGTTGTTGTTAGCCGTCATCGAGCCCACCTTGATTCATGGCGACCCCATGCACAAGGAGATCAGACCTTTGTGAACCACAGAGCTTTCCTTGGCTGATTTTTAGAAGTGATGGTGATAGGCAACATTTATTGATGCTTTCTATATGCAGAGCACTTTTCTAATCACTTTATATTAATTAACTCATTTAATCATTGTAATAATGTTTAAGATGAGACCCGAATGACAGAGAGAACATTGAGAGCAAAGGCCCTGAGGTGGAAGTGAACTAAGTGAACTGAGTGTGTCTGAGGAAAAGCAAAAAAAAACAGTGAGGCTGGAGTATGTTGAGTAAGGGGAATTCTCTGGTGTGGGTTTCTTGTAACACTGTTTTCTGTCTCAGACCCTGGTCTCACTGAATTCAAAGGAACAGTTTGGAACTGCAGAAATCCTAAGGTGTCATCCAGTGGGGAGAACTGGCCTGAGAAAGGTTACACCCTGTGTATCTTCCATACATACCCATATTCCCACATATTTCTATCCTGATTAAGTCAGATTAAAATGAACCTAAGGCAGCATTGAAATCCTAGCCCTCTGGGCACAGTTGTTATTAATTCTTCAGCACCCCCACAGCACAGAGCAGACCTTGGATATAGTACTTCTCCATGTATCCTGACCCTCCTTTGTGTGTCTGCCTCTGCACTAGATCGGAAGCTCATTAAGAGCAGAGCCTACGTTGTTATCATGCTAAATCATTTTCCTTTCTTGCATTCATTTGTTCCACAAATATTTCTTGAGTGCCATCTATTGCCAGCCACTTATGCCAGTCTGTCTCCCTGTCCACAGAGACACCTCTGAACAAGACTCAGTCCTTGCTCTCAACTTTCTCACAATATTGCAGAAGAGAAATACAATAAACATACAATTATAATAGAGCATACTAAGTGCTATGGTAGGTGAGGCACCTCACCTAGCCTTGGGCAGTCAGAGGAAACTTTCCAAAGTGTTTGTGTGTGTGTGTGTGTGTGTGTGTATTGAGGAGCTGAGATGGCGGGAAGAGTGTGCAGAGTTTTAGATCTGAGGAACAAAGGATTCGTGAGCCCAGAGGAGAAATCAACTGTGTATTGGATGAACAAATGTGAATAAATGAGTGAATGAATAAGTGAATTAATGATTTTGTCCACACGAGTTGCAGAGGCAGCTCATGAGATGGAGGTATTAAGCCAAAAGGCATATTATTAATTCACCCTGAGAAGTCACTATTGCAAGTTCTGCTCATCATTTGCCTGTAGGCAAACTTATGGGGAGCCGCATTATCATCAAAGGTTGCTTGCTAAGGATTATTCAGTTACTTAATGGGAGATCAAGCTAAGTGTTAGTCTTACTCTAGGAATGGCCTTACCAACAGGACTGGACATACCCAAAACCCAATGGCCAACATTCTTATCTTTCTTGAATGTTGGTTGGATGGGAACTATGGGGTGAATGAATGAATGAAAAAAGAAATCATAACCTCAGTGCTGTGCATGGAAGAGAGAGGGGCTGTTACTGTGGTCTTGAAGCCAAAGGCAGAGAGCTAGCTTGGCAAGCAGGACCTGGATTCTAGTCTTTGCTCTGCCACTGACTTGTGGTATGGCATCAAGCAAGTTACAGTCCTCTAACCTGTATAGTGGAAGGGTACCTGGCAGTTTCTAAGGTCCCTGCCAGCTCTGGAATCCCATGTTCATTCTAGATCTACCTCCTGAGGGGGGAGAGGTATCAAATGTATATGTGTACCAGGAGAGCAGCATCCGTACCCTCCCTGGCCAGCAGCCCTGTCCTGGGGCTACTCTCTCCTCCAGATGCATGGAGCCTCTCTGAGCCCAGAGCCCCCTAAATAGCAGTCCTAATCCACCATACTCTTGGATGGGTTCTGGTGGTCCTCCACCTGTGTTACCACAGGGCCAGGATGACCATACTTCTGATGTCCTTAACCCTCTCCTGGTTTCTGTAATTCTAAAGTGATCTGAGAGTTTGGCTATTTCTGATGTAGCCTTTTCTTAGATTTCACGTAGGGAGCATCTGGTTTGCCAGTGTTCCTTCTCCCCCTCCCATTCTAAAGCCATACCACGTGCATTCAAATCCCAGCCCCTTCACGACCCACTCATATGGCCTTGGTCAGGTTTCTTAATCTCTCTGTGCCTCAGTTTCTTCAACTGTAAAATGCAGACATACTTGTTTCTACCTCAGAGGATTGTTTGTGAGGAGTAATGAGATAATCCATGTAAAGCAGTTACGACAGTGCCTGGCATATGATAAATACACAGAATGTTATTTATTGTTTGCCATGATTATTCCTGCCACCCTCCATTGCTGCCTTCCTTCCTCAAATATTTTCTGCCCCACCATCAGGTGAGCACAAAGGATACAGAGATAAATAGGCCACCATCTCCACCCTCAGGAAGTTCAGTCCAGTGCCATTGACTGAGTGCTTTCTCTGTGGCAGCTCACCGAATCCCCACCACAATCCAGTGTGACACTTATTATTCTTCCCATTTCACACTTGAGAAAACTGCAGCCCAGAGAAGTCAAGTGACATTCCCAGTGTCACACAGTTAGTAAATGACTGTTGAAAATGGAACTCAGGACTTGTAGGCTCCAAATCCAGTCCTCTCTTTACCACCTCACACAGCTACCACAAGGCTGCAATTATGCTGTTTTGAAGGAAAAAAAAAAATAAAAGAAACAGCAATGCATGATGGGAGAGATCATAATGCAAAATGAACTCTCCTTCTCAGGGCATCTGCCTGAGACTTTCAGAAAGGGTGGGAAGGTGAGCCTCATGAACCCAGCTCCCAGCAGCCCTTGCTTCAGCCCATCTGAAAAGGATCCGTCTTTAAAAGCAAGGAGCCAGAAAAAATAATTCATACTAAAAACAAACTCTGTCATGAGTCATTTGACTTTGCTTTCCCCTGAACACATAGTTTATGTCTTGGGCGAGCTAAGGCTAAAAGAACATCTGATATGTTTTAGGCTAGCTGAGCTATTATTTAAGGAGCTTCACATCCAATATGTGCCCACCAGACCTCATGGTTTAAATCAAGGCTTGTGCTTATGGGGCATGGCATTTGTTATTTTTGTTGTAGTTGTATTGGGTTGTGATTGTGTACATGTTTTATCAAGATGACAAGAATTGCTTTGGTCCATGATTCAGAAGTTCTCAGGCCATGAACTAGCCCAGGCAGTAATTACTCTGAGTATGTGCATGACACAGGAATGTGTGTATGGGTGTGCAAGTCCAGATACGTGAGCACCTATAGAAAGGACAGAGAATGAGGTAAAAACAGCTTCCAGGCGAGCCGCTTACCATTCCCATCAGCAGAGGAGGGAGCCTTGGCCTGGGGTCAGAGTGTTTCTCAATGCTGGGTGAACAGTAAATGACCCAGAACACAAGGCGTCTGTCTCTGTCTCTATGGCAGACTTGCTCCTCTGTAGATAATCGAAAAATGATAGGAATACCCTTACATTGTAGAAACTCAAGCAATATAGAATAGAGTAAAAGGTAAAAGGCACAAACCTCTCCTGATCCCAGAGGTAGTCACCATTATACATTTTGTATATATTCTTTTTCTAACCTTTTTAATATATGTTGTTATTGTTGCTGTTAGCTGCCATTCAGTCAGCTCTGACTCATGGTAACCGTATGTATAACGGAAGGAAACATTGCCTGATCCTGTGCCATTATCTGGATCGTTGGTATGTTTGGGTCCATTTTTTGGCTATTGTGTCAGTCCATCTCATAGAGGGTTTCCCTCATTTTTGCTTATCCTCCACTTTACCAAAAATGATGTCTTCTCCTAGAGATTGGTATTTCCTGATGTTACATCCAAAGTAAGCAAGCCAAAGTCTCTCCATCCTCACTTCTGAGGAGCATATGAGATCGTAGTGTATATATTGTTCGACAACTTTTTTTTTGTCATTTAACAAGATATTTTAGAGTATGTTAATACATAAAGAATTGCTCCATGTCTCCACATACTGACAGTAATTCCAGAGTGTGCACATATAACAATCATTTAAACCATGTCCTGTTGATAGACATTTGGAGCCCTGATGGCACAGTGGTTAAGCGCTTGGCTGCTAACCAAAAGGCTGGCAGTTCAAACCCACCAGCCGCTCCTTGGAAACCCTATGGGGCAATTCTGCTCTGTCCTATAGGGTCACTGTGAGTCAAAATTGACTCAACAGCAATGGTTTTTTTTTTTCCCCCCGTTTTATTGATATTTAGGTAGTTTCTAGTGTTTCACTATGATAAAAAATGGTGCAAGAGTCATCCTTGGTATGTTTCTTTATATGCAGATATGTTTCTCTTAGAGAGATACAGAAAAGTAGAATTTCTAGTGTAAGAATCTGTGCACTTAGAATTCTGTTAGTTGTGGTCAAAATGTCCTCCAAGACTGTCACAATTTGTATTCCTGCCAGTGGTGTCCCTGTGTCTTTGCCAACACTGGATGTTGTCAATCTTTTAACATTTTTATCAATTCATTGGGCAGAAAATGACTGCTCATTGTTCTTTTCCTTTGCCTTTCCTGTTACTAGTAAGAGGAAACATTTTCTTTATAGCCATTGGCTACTTGCTCTCTGTCTTCTGTTAATGGCCTATTAATATCCTATCTTCATTTTCCTACTGGTGTTCGTCTTTTCTCCATTGATTTAGAGGAGTTCTTTATATACTCTGAATATTAATCCTTGGTCATACAGACTGAAGACTTACTTACATTATAATATGTTCCTTATCATCTACCTTTGCTTATGATGCCTTATACAGGAGTTTTAAATCTTCATACAAGCAGATCTGTGACTTTTTTCCTTTATGACTTCAAACCATCTTAGAAACTGTCCCTATAAACTATTTTTCCTCTTGAAGCTGTCTTTCAGAATACTAACATTTCAGATCTTTATGTATGCAAGAGTAAAATAAGGACCAAGAAGGGGAAGTATCTTACCCAGGGGTAAAGTTTAGACTAGAACACACCAGGCTGGCAGAATGCTGTCTGTGTTTGTGCAGACAAGCTTGGTAATTTCACCATTAATTATGGAAAAATTCTAAAAATTTATCTGGATCAGTCACAGGCAAATGAGAGGTGGCAGGGAACTAATAAGAGCATGAAACTGGAAGTCATGTAGCCTTTGGATCATATCCAGGCTCCTTTACTTGTCACTTGACATTGGGACATCACTTTGCTGCTCTGAGCCTTAGTTTATTTCTCTGTAAAATGGGACTAATCACAACTTGGAAGTTGTGATTTGATTGTGAGGTTTAACATCTCCCATGTTTTGACACAGGGTAGCTACTCAATACATATTTGTTTCCTGCCTTCCCTGATAAAAGGCCCTTTTTTCTCTGGCCATTGAAATGCAATTGGTCATTTAAAACTGTTGTCTTATATCTCTTCTGAGAATTTTGTAGCCAAAGAGTGAGGCAGAGCTTGCTCAAGAGTCTGAGGCAATTTCCTAAAGATACGTCTCAGTGGGGCCTAAAGGAAACAAAACACCTACAACCATTGCTCAATGCTGGAAAAATCTCCAAGGTGGCCTTTTGGAGGAGAGGAGCCCGAACTCTGGGGAACTGCTCCCATTCACGTGGGTGTAGAGAACCTTCTTCTAGAGCTTTCATAGTTCCTGGACTCTCTAAACCTCCTTCCTATACAGTGGTATTTCCTCCAGCCTTTAAAATCATCTGCTGTTCCCCATACCTCAACTGGCATCTTTCGCTTCTTAAAGCAGCACAGTGCTTGCTAGTGGTTGAGCGCCCAGAGTCTCCAGCCAGACTGCCTGGGTATACAACCCAGCTCTGCTCCTCTTTAGTTATGAGGCCTGGAGCACGCTTCTTAATTTCTCTCTGCTCAGTTTTCCTATCTATAAAATGAGGATACTAATATCACCTACCTCATAGACTTGTTTCCTGGCTTCTATGGATCAGGCCAAAATGATAGGTGCAGAGAGAAAAACCACAATTAAAGCTATCCATCAGGATTTATCTGCAACAATTTATCTCATTTTAATTCTTAAAATAGTTCCACTGGTAGGTACTATTATTTTCCATTTTTAACATAGGGCAACTGAGAGTCAGAAAGGTTAAAGTGACTTGTCCAGGGTCACACAACTAAGTGGAGGAACTGGGATTTGAGCCCAAGTCTGTCTGACTCCAAACTGCTAATGTTATGCTAATGATGTATATCCTGTCTCTGCTTGGAATGACTCAGAGGCCAGGCTGGAGGTGGAGGGGGAGGGAGAGATGAGTAGGTCTCTCTGGAGACTAGAGGAAGCAAAGACAAGGGCAGTGGGCCTGGGGCTGACAGACTTCATGTAAAAATTTGGAAATTTTGCCCTGAAAGACAAGAGAGTGTTTTCAGCTGAGGTCATTTTCACTGTACCCTGTGTACTGAGGGTAAACCAAAACACAGCTGTAAATAGTACCCCACAGAATTCCCATCACAACAGCACACTGTGCTCCTTCTGTTTGGAGATGAATGTTTAAACACTCCCCATGAAAATGGGTGATCTGTTACTGTTCATGAAGTCCAGTCATAGCCCATCCAAATGAGATGCCTTGGGTTTGAATAGACACGCAAGAGCCATCAGATGATCAGCCATGGTGGGATCTCAACAGATGGTCTTGCCCAAGCAGTCAGCATCACTGGAGAAGGGGCATGGCTTCCTAAAGCCTCTGCTTTGAAGAGTCCCATGCTAGTTGAACTGATGTGTCCCAGCTTGCTACAGAATATATTTTTATGGTGATTCCTTCTCTAATTTAAAAAAAAAAACAAACAGTACCAAATCTGGAAGGGACTTTAACAAGTTGTCTAGTCTAATTCATTAAAAGATGGTTCTATAAGATTTGGTACTTGAGTGGGAGGTGACTTTCCCAGGGTTTTATAGAGAAATCTGAGACTGGAATCCAGGCCTCCTGATTCTTAGTCAAAATATGTCTTAATTCTGACCCCCAAACACACACAGTGCATTAGTAAAAAGTCTGTTAACCTCTCTAAAGAGCAGGACTGAAATGTGTTAGAAATATGAAGGAGGTCATGTTTGTCCTTGGTGTTTTCTACCTTTCGCTTCTACATTTGTTTCCTCCACTTCGTATTTCTTTCACCTGTCAAAACTAACCAGTCCTGTGTGCTCAACTCTTGTTTCTTGAGAAGCAGATTCTCTGATTTCCAGAGTTACTGCTGGTCACCTATTTCAGGGCTTTTTCCTCCTGCAGTAATGCTGACTCTTGAACAATTGAAAGGATCCTAGACCAGGAGTATGCCTGGCTTAGCCCCCATTGCGTGTATTTCTTTGGATAAATCATTGCCTGCCCAAGCATTGTTCATCATCTCTGCAATGCAAGTGACAAAAAGGAAAGGGATGAATATTTATTGATCACCTGATCAATAATGTGTATATATCAATGAATGTGTGGATCAATAAATGTGTATATATCACCACACTTAATCTTCATATTAGCTTATATGAGGTAGGTAGGTATTGTTATCCCCATTTTACAAATGAGGAATTAGAAATCTAGAAGGTAAATCACTTGTCCAAGGCCTCACAGCCAGCAAGTGAGAGAGTTTAGAATTGAACCTTGATTAGCAATAATGATATGTGTTAATAAAGGGACTATATAACATTATAAAGGGGTTTATGGTTGTAAAATGCTTTCACATCATAAACAGGCAGTATGATTTGGTAGAGAGAGTCCCAGGTTCAGATTCAGAAAGACCTGGGTTCCAATGCCAGCATGGTAATTTACCTAGCAGTTTGACCCTGAGCGAAGTTCCCTATTCTTTTAGAGCCCCATTGTCATTGTCTGTAACACTGGGCTCATAATCCCTACCTTGTCTTCCTCTGTGAGGCAGCATGCACAGTGGTGAGGAACATGGACTCAGGGGCCAAGCAGCCTGGGTTCAAAGCTCAGTTTCTCTATTGACCAGCTGTGTAACCATAGCCATGTTACTTAACCTCTCTGTGCCTCAGTCTCCCTATCTGTACAAAGAGGATCATACAACCATCTCATGGGGTTTCTATGAAGATTAAATAAATTAACATACATATGAAGTGATTAGAAGAGAATATAGAAAATGCTGGCACGCAGGACTGTTTAAGTATTACCTACTGTTCTTAGTAGTACCACTCCCAGAGCTGATGGGAAGATTCAATGAGATGCTGAGTAACTCATCCAGCTCCCGTTACCTGTTGCCACTGAGTCGATTCCGACTCATAGCGACCTGACAGAGTAGAACTGCCGACATTTTGGTTAGCAGCTGTAGCTCTTAACTATCACACCACCAAGGTTTCCAGCACCCAGCAAATAATTAGCCCTTTTCCCCTTCCTCTTCACATAGTACATTTTTAGCAATGGAATCAGGACATGAACCTTCATCTCCAGACTCCAAATCCTATGTCCACACCATGGCTGTCTACATAGGAAGATCTAGGCCGTGCTGGTCATGGCCCTCTGACTCCATCTACGTGCCCCTTCTTAGCATGGGACTGCTGGGCCTTTTTCAGTCATCTCAAACCCACGCTCTAGCTGCTCATCCCAAAATTGCCTCAAGGCTGCATACCACACTTTCGGTTTCACCTTACTTCCTCCTTCCTGTCTTTTCCAGCTCCCATCCAGCCTGACTTTGGTGGCAGAGCACTTCTTTTCATTATGGCATCCTCTGCTCAAGAGCATTCCATAGCTCCCCATTGCCTGTGGTGGGAGAGTGGTTCAGGTGGTGTAGAGCCTAGAATTCACAGTGCTCTCCACCACAAGAACTGAGCAATTGGTAACAGATAACAGCACCAGAACAAGCAGGCACAATTTTACAGGCAGAACCTATGATTATATTGCATGGGTACAATATAAAATCCCAAGCACAAGCACATGTATCCACAGAAGAAAAGTAACAATAGAATAGCCCTGAACTGCTGCTTAACTAAGCATTGTGGAATATTTCTATTTTTCCCATTAATATCTGATTGCTATTCTCTAAGCCTCAATTTTCTCATCTGTAAAATAGGATAGAACCTACATCATGGAGCAGTTGAGAGGGTTAAAGGAGAGGACGCATATGAAGTGCCTGGGCCAGAGTAGAACTGTGCTTTATGGGGTTCTCAATGGCTTATTTTTTGGAAGTAGATCGCCAGGCATTTTTTCTGAGGCACCTCCAGGTAGACTCGAACCACCAAGTTTTTGGTTAGCAGCCAAGTGCGTTAACTGTTTGCACCATCTAGGGACTCCTAATAAACTACATGGTCACCCTAGTTAAAGGTTCCTTCATTCTTCTGAGGTAGCAAGCCCCACCCAGGCTGCTGTTTTCCTGGGCGTCAGGAAGTCCATTGTGGCCAACCGAAGCATTGTGTCTTTCTTGCCAGAGGCTGGGTTGGTGTCAGCCTGGAGCCTGTAGGATCCACTCTAAATCCTGGGCTTCAAAGACCCAGTGGTGGGTGTATCTGTGTTGCTCCCAGCCCATGTCTTCCACCATTGTGTTGTCTTGTGGGAGGGTCAAGTTGAAGGCCAAGCCAGTTTCTATCCTTTGATGAGGACACATATGTCAACATAATGGTCCACTGAACTCTGGGAATAAATAGACATGTGGTGCCTTGTGAGGATTGTAGCCTAAATGGTTTTACTCTAGCAGATGCGGAATTAAATATAAAACAGACAGCTGATTACTGTTAAATCCACATGCACAAAACCAACTATTACATGTCTTCTCAGCTACAGAATCAGAGCTTTTCCCTGGAATAGACTGTTTTTAGACTGGAATTTGGGGTAAGAGGAGAGAAGGAGGGGGGAAGAGAAAGAATTAAATAACCAATCAGATAGGTAGAGAGTTTTCAAACATACAAAGTCTGCAACATTTAATGTGGAATTTTTTTCTTCTTATTCTATATTTTTGGTATATGGAAAGAAATCTTTGCTGGTGCCAGCTTCAGATTCTCAGGTTTAAGAACCCTATTATTGACCTGAGGAAAGAGTTACATCAATCACACTCTCAAGGCCTTCAGAACAAAGAACAACTTGGGGCAAGCTTGAGAGTTTGCAGGGCATTTTGGTGACATTTCTGGATGCCCTTTGTTTCCCCCTTTCAAGAAAAGCCCTTTCTTTCCTTGCCTTCTCACATAACAGCTTGGGATTCTTGTTCCCCCCAGAAATGCATTTGAGCTGGCTGGGCTTGTTAAGAGTCAGGGCATGAAGCATTTTTCCATGGTAGAAAAGTTCTGGCATTCCACAGCAGAACTAATGTGGGATTTGGGAAGCCCTCCCTATTTGTGCAGTTAATTAGGGCTCCCCAAAGGCAGCTGATCCACTGGTGTCAGAGGAGACCGATTCTGAGGCCAAGGAAGGCCAACACTGTATGAGCACTCCAGGAGGGTGGCTAACGTGGCTTCTGCACCTGTTTCCCACTGACTGGAACTGGAGTTCAAAGGAAACGAAGATGGGGCTTTCCCACAATTCTTGTTTGAATACCCAGCCTCATTTAATCATTTGATGTGTAGCCAGTGTTTGAGTCTCAAAACACGTGGTCATACGGAATCAGAGCAAGGTTCCCCTTGGGTCTATGAAATAAGGTCTTTGGTTCCAATAAGAACTTTGATGTTGACAAAAATTGTAGTGGAAAAACTACAAGCTTTATAGTCAGACAGGCTTGTGCTCTAAATCTGACTCTGCCACTTTTAGAAGATATAAGGCCTTGGAGAAATTATTTGTCTCTAAACTTTAGCTTTCTTCTTGGTAAAAGGGCAAACTAACCCCTTTTCCATGGATTCCTTTTAATAACAGGAGCTAACATTTGTTGAGCAATTACTGTGTGCAGGGCACTGTTCTAAGGGCATCAAACATATTAACTCTTCAATTCTCTATTGACCGTATGTGGTAGACTCTATATTAGGGGTTGGTATCTATTACCTTTGGGCCAAATATAGCCTATCCCATTTTTGTAAATAAAGTTTTATTGGAACACAGCCACACACATTTATAATGTATTGTCTATGGCTGCTTTTGTGCTACAACCACAGAGCTGAATAGTTGTGACAGACACCGTATGGACTACAAAGCTGAAACTATTTACTATCTAGCTTGTTACAGAAAAAGTTTCGCAACCCTTGCTTTATATTATCTCAATTTAAAGATGAAGAAAATAAGCCATAGTCATTTTAAGTAACTTATCTGTGGTCACACATATGATAACTGGTAGGACTAGGACTAGGATTTGAACTCAGTAGCCTCACTCCAGAACGTATGCTCTTCGCCAGTATCCTATATATAATATACGTAATATGCCTAACACAGTATCTGGCACATAGGAGATGCTTGTAAATCTGTACCATTAGCAATCCTTTACATTCCCCCATATTCCTTCTGCCTCCTTTCCCAGGTTCCTATCAACTCCAATCACCTTTTCTTTCTTTTCTGCCAGATAATATTATCAATTCAGCAGATTACTGGGAAATTTTATATCCATTATCTCAATCCATCAAACAACTCTATGAGATAGGTATTAATATCTTTATTTTAAAGGTGAAGAAACCACTCCTGACCTCTGGAATCCCAGAAATGTATTTGAGGACCCACAGAAGAAACATTACTAGGGCTTTTTTAAACATTTATTTTATGCTGAAGACTAACATTAAAAAGTTCAGTGGTTACTCTAGAAAGGCTTACAATCTAATTGGGGAGAGAAAACTGGAACAATAACAGCAGGCATTTGAAGTTAAGATGCTTAGTACAGATTGTAAGTGGGTGTGAGTGCAGAGAGCTGGGACAGGAGAGTGGATGTGGAGGCCATGGAAGGTTTCCTGGAGACAGATGTGAGCTGGGCCTTTAACATGGGGCAGAATTTAGAAAGGAGAAGCTCAGGTTTGGGCACAGTGAGAGTGGGGAAAGGAACCCCAGAATGAAGGCTCAGAAATGGAAGTGGGAGTTCTCAGAGGAACAGGTCTGCAAATCCCTGGGAATGGTGGGAAATCAGAATGGGTAAATAGGACGGAGACAGATTGTGCAGGACACTGAAGGCCAGAAAGAGGTGTCTGATTTTAGAATAATAGTGCTGATTATGATAACAATTAGGTACAGGATTGCTGGCCCAGGCACTTCACATGCATCCTCTCCTTTAACCCTCCCAACTGCTCCATGATGTAGGTTCTATCCTATTTTACAGATGAGAAAATTGAGGCTTAGAGAATAGCAATCAGATATTAATGGGAAAAATAGAAATATTCCACAATGCTTAGTTAAGCAGCAGTTCAGGGCTATTCTATTGTTACTTTTCTTCTGTGGATACATGTGCTTGTGCTTGGGATTTTATATTGTACCCATGCAATATAATCATAGGTTCTGCCTG
>NW_004443939.1:5461793-5464151 GCF_000243295.1 Trichechus manatus latirostris
GGTGCTGTTATCTGTTACCAATTGCTCAGTTCTTGTGGTGGAGAGCACTGTGAATTCTAGGCTCTACACCACCTGAACCACTCTCCCACCACAGGCAATGGGGAGCTATGGAATGCTCTTGAGCAGAGGATGCCATAATGAAAAGAAGTGCTCTGCCACCAAAGTCAGGCTGGATGGGAGCTGGAAAAGACAGGAAGGAGGAAGTAAGGTGAAACCGAAAGTGTGGTATGCAGCCTTGAGGCAATTTTGGGATGAGCAGCTAGAGCGTGGGTCTGAGATGACTGAAAAAGGCCCAGCAGTCCCATGCTAAGAAGGGGCACGTAGATGGAGTCAGAGGGCCATGACCAGCACGGCCTAGATCTTCCTATGTAGACAGCCATGGTGTGGACATAGGATTTGGAGTCTGGAGATGAAGGTTCATGTCCTGATTCCATTGCTAAAAATGTACTATGTGAAGAGGAAGGGGAAAAGGGCTAATTATTTGCTGGGTGCTGGAAACCTTGGTGGTGTGATAGTTAAGAGCTACAGCTGCTAACCAAAAGGTCGGCAGTTCTACTCTGTCAGGTCGCTATGAGTCGGAATCGACTCAGTGGCAACAGGTAACGGGAGCTGGATGAGTTACTCAGCATCTCATTGAATCTTCCCATCAGCTCTGGGAGTGGTACTACTAAGAACAGTAGGTAAATACTTAAATAGTCCTGCGTGCCAGCATTTTCTACATTCTCTTCTAATCACTTTATATGTGTGTTAATTTATTTAATCTTCATAGAAATCCCATGAGATGGTGTTATGATCCTCTTTGTACAGATAGGGAGACTGAGGCACAGAGAGGTTAAGTAACATGGCTATGGTTACACAGCTGGTCAATAGAGAAACTAAGCTTTGAACCCAGGCTGCTTGGCCCCTGAGTCCATGCTCCTCACCACTGTGCATGCTGCCTCACAGAGGAAGACAGGGTAGGGATTATGAGCCCAGTGTTACAGACAATGACAATGGGGCTCTAAAAGAATAAGGAACTTGGCTCAGGGCCAAACTGCTAGGTAAATTACCATGCTGGCATTGGAACCCAGGTCTTTCTGAATCTGAACCTGGGACTCTGTCTACCAGATCACACATCATTACTGCTAATTTGAGGCTTCTCTGATTCTCTAGTAAAATGAATGGGGTAGATCGACCAAGCTCATAGATGGTAGTGGAAATTCTAGTCTTGCCTCTAGACTGTGACCTCCTCCAAGAGAGAAGCTAATCAGTTCCTCGCTCTGTTCCCTGCAATCCCCACAGAGCCTGGCATGGGGTGGTGGGTGACTCTCAGTAAACATTGGTTGCACATAACTTGCTCCAGCTAGAAGCATGTGGGGCCGGTTTACTACCACGGTGGTACAGCCAGCATGCCCACTTATTTGCTACTTGCCCTCTGCCAACTCTAGAGATGTTGATAAGATGATGGTATCTTTGTAAGCAGGTCACCTGCCCATTCTCTAAGATGAGTTTACCCAGGCAGAGCATTCTAGATTTAGAGTTTTCCAATCCCACCCCTTTACCTGTACATTGACACTCCCACCTCTATTCCACAGGCCCAGGGACCAGCCATTAGAAGGCTCCTTGCAGAGCCTGGGATTGTTCACTGCATTCCTCCCCCCATGACCCTCAACTCCTAGCCTGGCTTCCTGGTTCACACAGTGCCACGGCTCTAGCCTCCTGCCACTGTAGGACTGGCGCCCAGTACACTCTCAGGCTCCCCTTCTCTGAACAATTTACTTTTGCCCTTGGGACAAAGTGATACCCTAGGTGATATCAAGGTGATACCCTAGCTCAGCCCCAGGACACTCTACCCCATCAGCCCACGTGAGTAGCATCCCCATTATATTTGTACTGGCTCCTCAGGACAGAACTGGATAGCTTGTTCAGCCACCTTCTCAAGGGCCTGACCCTGGCACCTCTACCAGTCTCACCTGTTCCTCGTCTGGCAGTTGCCAGTCTAACTGGATGAGGCTATTCTGGGAGCAGCAGGAAGACCTTTTCACTTGAGTTTAGTCTTTCTTAACAAAAAAGTCAAAAGAGCTTTTTGTTTTTTCACATGGTATTAAACACTGCATAACAGCAGTTAAGAGCATGGCCTCTGGAAGCAGAGGACATAGGTTCAAAATCCAATTCTGACACTTGCTAGCTGTGTCATCTGGGAAAATTTCTTAAACTCTCTCAATTTTGGTTCCTCATTTGTAATATGAAGCAATTATCTTATTAGGTAGTTGTGAGAATTCAATGATATGATATATGTGGAGTATATGTCATAGTACCTGACATATGGTTAGTGCTCAATAAGTGATAGATATTACCAGGTGTCTTAGTTATCTAGTG
>NW_004443939.1:5464251-5472354 GCF_000243295.1 Trichechus manatus latirostris
CTGGAGGAAGGTCCTTGTCATCAATCTTCCCTTGGTCTGGGAGCTTCTCTGTCTAGAAGCCTTGGGTCCAAAGGACACGCTGTGTTCCTGGCACTGCTTTCTTTGTGGTATGAGGTCCCTCACTCTCTGCTTGCTTCCCTTTCCTTTTATCTCTTGTAAGATAAAAGGTGATATAGGCCACACCCCAGGGAAACCCCCTTTACACTGGATCAGGGATGTGACCTGAGTAAAGTGTTACATCCCACCCTAATCCTCTTTAACATAATCTAATTTGCCTCATTAACCATAGGCAGAGATTAGGATTTACAGCACATTACAAAATTATATCAGTCACAAAATGGAGGACAACCATACAATCCTGGGAATCATGGCCTAACCAAGTTGACACACATTTTGGGGGGACACAATTCAATCCATAACACCAGCATTACATTAAGTATCATGATATATAGTATCATTCATACTTCCACCATAATAGCCTCTCAATGCATGTTTACTTAATAAATAACTGTATGAATTCATAAATTCTGAAATTCAGACAGTTATTTATTCAACAAACATGTAGTGAGAGGCTATTATGTGCCAGATCCATGCCAGGTGCAAATATGGGATGTATGTTGTTGTTATTAGGTGCCACTGAGTCGGTTCCGTCTCATAGCTGAAACCTGTCCACCACGGGTGACCCTGCTGGTGTTTGAAATACCAGTGGCATAGCTTCCAGCATCACAGCAACATACAAGCCACCACAGTATGACAAACTGACAGATGCATGGGGATGGGATATGTAAGTATGGTTATAAAAGGAAGATAAATGCATGTTAATTACCTACTTTAGGCCAAACACTGTTCTAGCATTTTAGGGACATTATTTTATCTAATCTTGTCAAAGGCCTTGCAGGCAGACATTACCATTTCACAGATGAGGAATCTGAGACTTAGAGAGGTTAACTAACTCCCCGAAGACATGACCAATGAGCGTGGCACCAGATATTCTGACTTCAAGTCTCCACTGTTGAAAAATCCACATTTTACTCTCATACTCATGCAATAGAATGTCTTTGTTCATGTAACTTTTTGGTTAAAAGGAAGTTCACAGGAATGTTGTTTTCACTTCATCCTTATTGGTTCAAATCTCTGTAAGAGGTCAGAGTTCTTGTGCCTATCTTGGCATGTAAGTGATAAGCCTGGTGGGCTCTTCTTTGACAATTGGGGATTTTACCATCATACAGAATACTTTCTCTCACTAGGTGGGGCTGGAATAGAAATGGAGAAGGAGATGAGTAAGGAGCTGATATTGGACTCACCCAAGGCATACAGTGCAAGCTGTTTTGTTTTTTAAACAAGTCCCAGTCATGAGCTTGCTTTTTGGATTCATGCCTTATGCCTCTAGCCATCGAAGGCCAAGTATGTCAAGGGAAAAAAAAAAAAAAGTCCTGCAGTTAGTTGAGGTTTTATTCTGTTTCTACTTTGGTGGTTTAAAACTAATTACAGACTGAAACGAGAGCTTGAGCCAATTACTCTAATAACCAAGAGAGGAAAATTCACTTTTCTTTCAATCATCTAAAGATTTCAGGCGTATGTAAGCTGTTTATATATAGATGTGAAAAATTGGCCTGAAGCCTTCATTTCACTTTGCTTATCTAGAAACAGTCTCAAATTTTGTTTCAGAAAGGAGATGACATGCCTTAGATTGTTTCCACAGGTCAAGAGGGCCCTGTTGGAACAATTGCAATGTAAGAGATTTTGTTGCTATCATGATAGAATATTTCCGCATGGTTGAGAGAGGATGGTGTATTATGAAGGATGACTCTTCACCTTAAAAAAAAAAAAAAAAAGGCTGGACTCCCTAGAAAAAACTTCAAGATAAAGAAGTTCCATTCATCTTATATATTCATTAATTTATTCTTTATTGCATCCCTGGTGGTGCAGTGGTTAAGAGTTACAGCGAGCTACAGCTGTTAACCAAAAGCTAGACAGTTTGAATCCTCCAGCTGTTCCTTGGACACTCTATGGGGCAGTTCTACTCCATCCTGTAGGGTTGCTGTGAGTCGGAATTGACTCAATGGCAATGGGTTTGGGGTTTTTTTGGTTTATTGTGGCCTTCAAGGCCCCCCGGGCCTGGCACCCCCTCTCTTTGTGACTTTATCTCCCGCCATTCTCCACCTTGCCCATGCTGTTCAGCTGCAACGGCCTCTTTGCTGTCTTTCCACATACTAGACATGCTCCCACCTCAGGGCTTTTACACTTGCTGTTCCCCCTGCATGGAACACTCTCCCCACTGATATTTCTATGGTTCTCTCCCTCATTTCCTTCAGATCTCTGCTCATATTTCATTTTATCAGAGATATGTCATTCCTGGCCACCCCATACAAACTTCCTGCTCCACTCCTATCAATCTCTACCCACCTTACCCTATTTAATCATTTTTCCCTAGTCCTTATCACCACCTGACATAATATACATATATATGTGTATACATATGTACATATTATTTTAATAAACTTTATTTTCTAGAACAGTTTTAGATTTATAGAAAAATTGTGAAGATAGTACAGAGAGTTCCCATAAACCCCACACCCAGTTTCCCCTATTATTGAATCTCACATTAGTATGGTATATTTGTTACAGTTGAGTCCCTGGATGATGAAAATGGTTAACATATTTGTATACTAACTGAAAGGCTGGAAGTTCCGGTCCACCCAGAGACACCTTGGAAGAAAGGCCTGGCAATCTGCTTCTGAAAAATCAGCACAGTTCTACTCTGACACAGGTGGGGTTGCCATGAGTTGTAATGAACTCTATGGCAACTGAACTGGTTATTCATACATTATTACTAACTACAGTCCATACATTATTCAGATTTCCTTAGTTTTTACCTAATGACCTTCTTCTAGTCTAAGATCCCATCCCAGAGACCACATTACATGTAGTCATCATTAGGCTCCTCTGGTTTTTGATAACCTTTACGGTTTTGAGAAGCACTTGTAAGGTATTTTGGAAAATGCCCTTCAATTAGGATTTGTCTGATGTTTTTCTCATTATTAGACTGCAGTTATGATTTGGGGGGAGGAAGACCACAGAGATAAAGTGTCATTCTCATCCCATCATACCAGGGGTACATACTGTCAGCATGACTTATTACTGTTGATGTTGACCTTGATCACCTGGGTGAGATAGTGTTTTCCAAGTTTCTCCACTGTAACATTGTAAAATTACTCTCCCCTCACCCCCATTTCCATATTATATTCTTTGGAGTCAGTATGCACAGCCACACTTAAGGAGTAGAAACTTATGCTCCACCTTCTTGAGAGCAGAATATCTACATAGTTTGTTTGGAACTCTTCTGCGTGAGAGAATTGTCTCCTCTTGTTCATTGATTTATTTATTCAGTCATTTATTTATAACAGCATGAACTCATCAATATTTATATTATATTTTCTGTTATAATCCAATACTACTTTATTTTGGTGCTCACTTGTTCCAGTTTTAGTCAATGGGAGCTTCCTCAGTTGGCTCCTGTGTTCCTTTTACCCCATAATTGTTTTGTTTTGTTTTTTACTTCCTTATTTTTTGGCACTACAAGATGTTCCAGGCTCATCTTGTACATTTCCTGCCCCAGTCCTAGAATCAGCCATTGGTCCAAGGAGTGCTGGTTCTTTTTATTGAAGAATGGAATTAGAAGCCAAGATTTGAGCACTAGATGTGCTGATTGCTACTGGGTTGTCATTGCTTCTAGGTCCTCTCAGCTGACAGAGCAAGGAAATTTATGTGTGTACTAACATGTGCATAACATATATCTGTAAATATTTTTATATATAACCATCTGTGTCTATATTAAGCTAAACATTAATTTATACTTACATCGCCAATAGTAATCTATCTATTAACCATATGGATCATTCTAACCTCCTTCCCTTGCTTTTCTGTAAACACCCACTCAGATAGTGAGAAACCTAGCTTCCACCATCTGCCATCCATTTTCTTAATTATTCAATTCCAGTATACTTGTATAGCAGTATTAGAATGATAGTTACGATAATTGTTCATTCATATCCCATGGGATACAACTTTATCGACTAGGGTGCAGTTCTTATGAACAGAAAAAGTTTCTTTTGCCTTTATTTTTATAGATTCCACTCATTTCCAAAGTTACTTAGGTCAGCAGTACCTTTTTCCCCCATCACCATCAGTGAGGTTGTTTCATCCATTTGTAATATAGTTAGATTGTTTTATCACATTCTGCATTCCCTCCTGGGATTCCTTTAACTCCTACATGATTTTTTAAAAAACTATTTGTGTATATTAAGGTTTATTCTTTGTGCTGTAAACTTCAGTGGGTTTTGACAAATATATAGTGTATCCATAATTACAGGTGCCCTGGTGATACAGTGGTTAAAGCACTTGGCTGCTAACTGAAAGGTCGGTTTAAACCCACAAGCAGCTCCACAAGAGAGAAGACCTGATGATCTGCTCCCATAAAGATTACAGCCTATGGAACTTTATGGGGCAGTTGTACTCATTCCCATAAGGTCACTGTGAGTAGGAATTGACTCGATGGCACACAACAACAACACAGTTCATACAGAATGGTTTCGCCACACTATGTTCTAAGCCTGTTCAACCCTCCCTCCTTTTCCCCTGAGCCCTTAGTAACCACTGATCTTTATATTCCCTTTATAGTTGTGGCTTTTCCAGAATGTCTCATAATTGGAGTGATACAGTATATAACCTTCTTACGCTTTATTTCACTTGGTAATAGCCATTTAAGATATATCCATACCTTTGTGGGTATGATAACTAACTGTGGCCTGATAACTCATTTCTTTTTATTGCTAAGTAATGTGCCATTGCATAGATGTACCAAAGTTTTTTTTACCCATTTTTTATATTGAAGGACATCTTGGTTGCTTTGAATTTGGGACAGTTATGAATAAAGATGATAGAAGCATTCATGTGCAGGTTTTTGTGTAGACATAGTTTTTGAATTTAGTGGGTAAATACCTAGGAGCACAACTGCTGGATTGTATGTTAATATTATATTTAGCTTGCTAAGAAACTGCCAAACTGTTTTCCAAAGTGGTTGTACCATTTTGCATTTTCACCAGCAAAGCATTAAAGTTCTTATTGCTCCACATTCTCATTAGCATTTGGCATTGTCATTTTTGCTTGTTTTGAATGTGAGCCATTCTAATAGGTATGTAGTGGTATCTCATTGTTGTCTTAATTTACAATTCCCTAATGATAAATGATATTGAGCATCTATTCATATGCTTATTTGTCATCTGTATATCTTTCTTAGTCAAGTGTCTGTTCATATTTTTGCCCATTTTTAATTGGGTTGCTTGTTTTCTTCTTGTGTTTTAAGAGGGTATCTTTTTTGTATACTTTAGACACAAGTCCTTTATCAGATATGTTGTTTACAAATATTTTCTCTCATTCTGGGACTTGTTTCTGATTCTCTTAGCAGTGTCTTTGGAGAGAACAACTTCTTCAATTATTTTTTTGTACTTTAAGCAAAAATTTACAAGTCAAGTTCATCTCTCATACAAAATTTTTTACATACATTGTTATGTGACCCTAATTACTCTCCCTACACTGTCACAGTACACTCCTCCTTTCCATCCTGGATTTCCCATGGCCATTCAACCAGCTCCTGACCCTCTGCGTTCTCATCTCACCTCCGGACAGGAGCTCCCCATTTAGTCTCATGTATTTACTTGAGCTAAGAAACACACTCTTCATGAGTATCGTTTTATGTCCCATAGTCCAGAATAATCTTTGTCTGAAGAGTTGGCCTCAGGAATGGTTTTAGTGCTGGGTTGACAGAGAGTCTGGAGGCCATGCTTTCTGGGGTTCCTCCAGTCTCAGTCAGACCATTAAGACTGGTCTTTTTACTAGAATTTGAGTTCTGCATCCCACTTTTCTCCTGCTCCATCAGGGACCCTCTGTTGTATTCCCTGTCAGGGTGGTCATTGGTGGTAGCCGGGTACCATCTAGTTCTTCTGGTCTCAGGCTGATGAAGTCTCTGGTTTATGTGGCCATTTCTGCCTCTTGGGCTAATACTTTTCTTGTGACTTTGGTGTTCTTCATTCTCCTTTACTCCAGATGGGTTGGGACCAACTGATGCATCTTAGATGGCCCCTTGCTACCTTTTAAGACCCCAGATGCCACTCGCCAAAGTAGGATACAGAACATTTTCTTAATAAACTTTGTTATTCCAGTTGGCCTAGATGTCCCCTGAAACCATGGTCCCCAGACCCCCACCCCTGCTACTCTGTCCTTCAAAGTATTTGGCTGTATTCAGTATACTTCTTAGCTTTGGTTTAGTCCAGTTGTGCTGACTTCCCCTGTAGTGTGTGTTGTCCTTCCCTTCATCTAAGATAATTCTTGTCTGCTATGTAGTTAGTGAATAACCTTTTACCTCCCTCCCTACCCTCATAACCATCAAAGAATGTTTTCTTCTGTGTTTAAACCTTTTCTTGAGTACTTATAATAGTGGTCTTATACAATATTTGTCCTTTTGTGACTGACTAACTTCACTCAACATAATGCCTTCCAGATACCTCCATGTTACAAGATGTTTCACAGATTTATAATTGTTCTTTATCATTGCATAATATTCCATTCTGTGAATATACCATAATTTGTATATCCATTCATCCATTGTATTCCATTCTGTGAATATACCGTAATTTGTTTATCCATTCATCCGTTGATGGACACATAGGTTGTTTCCATCTTTTTGCTATCATGAAGAGTGCTGCAATGGACACGGGTGTGCATATAGCTGTTCATGTGATGGCTCTTATTTCTCTAGGATATATTCCAAGGAGCGGGATTGCTGGATCGTATGGTACTTCTATGTCTAGCTTTTTAAGGAAGCGCCAGATCAATTTCCAAAGTGGTTATACGATTTTACATTCCCACCAACAGTGTGTAAGTGTTCCAGTCTCTCCAAAATCTCGCCAACATTTATTATTTGGTGTTTTTTGGATTAATGGTAGCCTTATGGGGGTGAGATGGTTTATCTCATTGTAGTTTTGATTTGCATTTCTCTAATGGCTAATGATCCTGAGCATTTCCTCATGTATCTGTTAGCCGCCTGAATGTCTTCTTTGGCAAAGTGCCTGTTGATATCCTTTGCCTGTTTTTTAATTGGGTTATTTGTCTTTTTGTTGTTGAAGTTTTGCAGTATCTTATAGATTTTAGAAATTAGACACTGACCAGATTTCTCATAGCCAAAATTTTTTTCTCAGTTTGTAGGTTGTCTTTTTACTCTTCTGATGAAGTCTTTTGATGAGCATCAGTGTTTGATTTTTAGGAGCTCCCAGTTATCTAGTTTCCCTTCTGTTGTTTGTGCATTGTTACTTATGGTTCATATTCTGTTTATGCCATGTATTAGGGCTCCTAGCATTGTCCCTAATTTTACTTCCATGATCTGTATCGTTTTTGGTTTTATATTTAGGTCTTTGATCCATTTTGAGTTCATTTTTGTGCAAGGTGTGAGGTATGGGTCTTGTTTTTTGCAGATGGATATCCAGTATGCCAGCACCATTTGTTAAAGAGACTATCTTTTCCCCAATTAATGGACTTTGTCAAATGTCAGCTGCTCATAGGTGGATGAATGCATGTCTGGATTCTCAATTCTGTTCCATTGGTCTCTGTATCTGTTGTTGTACCAGTACCAGCCTGTTTTGAGTATCGTGGTGGTGTAATAGGTTCTAAAACCAGGTAGTGTGAGGCCTCCCACTTTGTTCTTCTTTAGTAATGCTTTACTTATCCAGGGCCTCTTCCCTTTCCATATGAAGTTGGTGATTTGTTTCTCTGTCTCATTAAAAAATGCCGGTGGAATTTGGATCGGGATTGCATTGCATCTGTAGATCACTTTGGGTAGAATTGACATTTTCACAATGTTGAGCCTGCCTATCCATGAGCAAGGTATGTTTTTCCACTTATGCAGGTGTCATTTGGTTTCTTGCAGTAGTGTCTTGTAGTTTTCATTATATAGGTCTTTTACGTCTCTGGTTAGATTTATTCCTAAGTATTTTATCTTCTTGGGGGCTATTGTAAATGGTATTGATTTGATGATTTCCTCTTTGAAGT
>NW_004443939.1:5472454-5482373 GCF_000243295.1 Trichechus manatus latirostris
TGTAGGATTGTTAGTTTCCTTTGTGGTTACCTTAATTTTTTACCCCTATTTGTCTAAGTTTAAACCAGTCTTTTATTTCTTTATATTGCCTTGACTTCCTCTCCATATGAAAAATCTATGTCTACATTTTTTAGTCCTTCTTTTTTGTTTTAATGTTGTCATCTTTTACATATTGACATCTCTGTTTCCCTATTGTCAGTGTTTTAAGTTTTATTTATTGTTGTGACTTCCGTGTCTGGGTTGATATCTGGTTGCTCTGTCCTGTGTTCTAGTCTTGCATTGTTATCTGATGTTATTGATTTTCTAACCGGAGGATTCCCTTTAGTATTTCTTGTAATTTGGTTTTTTTTTTTTTTTGCAAATTCCCTTAACTTCTGTTTATCTGGAAATGCCCTAATTTTACCATCATATTTAAGAGACAGTTTTGCTGGATATAGAATTCTTGGCCAGCAGTTTTTTTCCTTCAAGGCTTTATGTATGTCATCCCATTGCCTTCTTTCCTGCATGGTTTCTGCTGAGTAGTCAGAGCTTATTATTGACTCTTCTTTGTAGATGACTTTTCCTTTATCCCTATCCGATCTTAAAATTCTCTCTTTAGTGTTTGCAATTTTGACTATCATATGTCTTGGTGACTTTCTTTTGGGATCTGCCTTATGTGGGGTTTGATGAGCAGCTTGGCTAGATATCTTCTCATCTTTCATTATATCAGGGAAGTTTTCTGCCAACAAATATTCAACAATTCTCTCTGTATTTTCTGTTATCCTCCCCCACCCCCCGCCCCGTTCTGGTACTCCAATCACTCATAGGTTATTCCTCTTGATAGAATCTTACATAATTATTAGAGTTTCTTCATTTTTTAAAATTCTTTTATCTGATTTTTCCTCAAATAAGTTGATGTCAAGTCCTTTGTCTTCAATTTCACTAATCCTGACTTCCATTGCCTCAGTTCTGCTTCTATGACTTTCTATTGAGTTCTCTAATTCTGAAATTTTATTGTTAATCTTCTGGATTTCTGATTGCTGTCTCTCTATGGATTCTTGCAGCCTGTTAAATTTGTCATTATGCTCTTTTCTAATCTTCTCAAGTTCCTCTGTTGCTAGGTCTGTGTTTTGCCTGATCTCCTTCTTGATCCCTTGAAGAGTTCTGTATATTTATCTTTTGTATCCTACCTCCGGTAATTCCAAGAAATTCTCTTCCTCTGGAAAATGTCTTGATTCTTTATTTTGGGAGCTTGCTGAAGCCATCATGGTCTGCCTCTTTATGTGATTTGATATTGACTATTGTCTCCAAGCCATCAATAAGTTATTATATTTATTTTATGTTTGCTTACTGTGTCCTAGCTTCTTGTTTTGTTTTGTTTTGTTTTAATATGCCCAAATAGGCTGTTCATGTGAGCTAGCCTGATCACCAGCGCCCCTGAAGCTCCAACATCCTGCCACCAGGTGGCCAGACCTGCCACCAAGTATGTGAGCCCAGCAGTCCGCCCACTCCTCCTGTATGGATTCAGCTCAGGTGTCCAAGTAGTCGACCACCAAGTGTGTGGTGCAGGCTGTCACCTACAGTTCTAGACAGGCATGGGTGATTGGTGTAGGAGCAGGTATCCAGCTGCAGCAGGAGGTCACACGCTGAGCAAGGCAAGGGGCCGATGGCTGCCCCAAGTGTCTGGGAAGAAAGTGTGTCCCTGTTCCCTAGAGCACATAGGTGCATGGGTTTTGCAGCCAGACTATGAGCACCCAGTGCTATTGGCTGTAAGGACTGGGGGGCACCACTTATTTTCAGACACCTGTCTCAGTTGGCTAGGTGGCGTGGGTGAAGCCACCAGTCCTCAGGCCCCTGATGTGGGTAGGTGAGTACCCTGCTTAATGGGCAGAGTGGTGTCAAATATCATGAACCTGCCACTCTACAACATAGTTGATACAGTTGAAGTTAGGCTTCATGTATACACCCTGTTGTACTGTGTTAATCAGGGCCTATGCTGTTGAAATGGGCCCACACAGGTCTATGCAGGGATGAAAGACATTCAAAGTCTGTGGACCCCTTATGCCTGTGCCTAGGTAAAGGAACTGTGCCTGCCCTGAATTCCTGGCTTAGGGGAGCTGACAGATTATTTTTTCCCCATTTGTTAATTTGTTCCCTCTCCAAGGCCAAGAGAATGGCTCAGGGCATGTGACAGGTCCTACTTCCAGCCCAGGGGATGCAGCAATCGTTGAAGCCAGCCTGGGACCCAGTGCAGAGCAGGAAGCAGGCGGGTAAATGGGAGAGAGGTTCTTCCCAAATGGGGTGTTTTTTGATATGCACAGTGGGTTAGATGCATGTACTTATCTTTTGCTGATGGAGCACCGCTTTTCACTGGTTCTGAAGGTTTGAGTAGACTCTCAGCCACTTGGTCTCTCCCGATGTGGAAAACGTGTCCTGAGTGCCACTGCTTGCCTCACTGCGCACGCCAGCCAATCTGGCCTGCAGGGTGCTGGTTCCCGCCAGGTCAGGTCTGGCAACTCCTCACTGCTTCCGAACCATCTCTCCCTCCCCGTGCTACTCAGTCCGATTCCTCAACTTTGCTTTTGATGTTCAGGGCTCCTAGATTGTCATAGATAATTGATTCACTTGTTTTTTGGGTCTTTGTTGTAAGAGGGACCACAGGAAGCATCTGACTACTCCGCCATCTTGGCCCCACCTCCCAAGACTATAATCTTTATGGAAGCACACTGCCACATCTTCTCCCACTGAGCGGATGGTGGATTCAAACTGCCCATCTTTCACTTAGCAGCCAAGTGATAAACCACTGTGCCACCAGGGTTCATATTAGCCATCCAAAAAAAAAACCAAACCCATTGCTGTGAAGTCTATTCTGACTCATAGTGACCCTGCAGGACAGAGTAGAACTGCCTCATATGGTTTCCAAGGAGCAGCTGGTGGATTTGAACTGCCTACCTGTTGGTTAGCAGCCGAACCCTTAACCACCACACCACCAGGACTCACATATTTACCATAAAAACTAAACCAAACCCATTGCTGTAGAGTCGATTCCAAGTCATAGCAACCTTATAGGATACAGTATAACTACCCTATAGGGTTCCCAGGGAGCGGCTGGTGGATTCAAACTGCCAACCTTCTGGTTAGCTCTTAAATGTAAATGCCTGGTCTCATAATTCCAAAACCCTGCCACGTGTGATTCTGGTTTTGTTGCTTGCTTTCTATCTTCAAACTATGTTTTTTCTTATCTTTTAGCATGCTTTGTAATGTTTTTCGAAATCTGGGCATATTGTGTTATAAGAACTGAAGTAAATAGGCATTTAGTATCAGATATTATATTTAGAATTAGGCTGTGTTTAATGTTTGCTCTAGCTATGGGTGCCGGTGGCTTCAAATTCTTTTAGGGCCCTTGTTTTTGTCTTCTCTGTTGTCTTTGGGTTTCTGTATGAACGCCTCATCAGACAGAAATCTGCATCTTGCAGCTCTTTCAACTGTAACCCACTATTACTATACTAGAGCCCTGTTAGTGTTATTGCAACATGTGGGGAAGGGGAAGCATTCTGTATTATTATGATTAAATTTCAGTATTTTAGTGGTTTTCTGTGGGCTGTGACCTTCACAAGTGTTTCTTAGCTTTTAACATGCCACCTCCCCACCCAGATGAGTTAGACAGGAAGGCTGGAGGGGGCTACAGTCAGAGACATGCCCTTCCCCAGGTGGGATAAGGCTCTAATAAAGATTTTTCCCCTTAAGAGTAGGTCGTTGTTATGGGAAACTCTCTGGCATATTTCACAAAGTATACTCTTCCCTTCCCCCGCCAGAGCCGTGAGATCTTTCTTGACTCTTCACAATGAGAATATGGTAGGATTCCTGGAGGTAAAACACATGAGATTGTGGGGGCTCCCTATTACTGTACCCCCAGAAGTTTCTCACTTTGACACTAGTCCATGCACAGCCTCCAGCACTTTACCATTTTAGTGTCAAAATTACCATTTAAGTGTGCTTACCAGTTTATGGCTCCAGCAGCTCCTGTTCCAGGTAAGGAGATCTCAGTTGTGACTCTCTGGATTTACCTGTCTCTCCATATTTCAGGTGACAGTTTGCCCTGTAACCTCAATTCTCTGATAGATCCAGGAAAGGTCACTGATTTGCACTTTGTACAGTTTTTCTTGTTACAAGTATGGGAATAATGACTCCCAAGATTGTTACATGTTAGAGCTGAAACTAGAAGTTTTTCTATTTTTCTAAAATGTGTTCTGTTTCTCCTACTAGGATGTAAAGTTCATGAAAGCAGGTTCTGTGTCTGTTTTATTCAGTGCTATATCCTCAGTGGCTAGAACAGTGTCCAATAAAGAGTAGGTGCTCAGTAAATATTTGTTAAATAAATTAATTAGTTGAAATTTTTGAGCATATATGATATTCTAGGCACTGTGCTTGGTCTGGAGATACAACAATAATAAAGACATCATATGTCTACAGTTGTTGCAGTGTTGGGGTAGGACACGACAGAAACACACTTAAAATGGAAATAACAATAAATTATGGATAAAGGGATAAGGAGGTAGTGAAGCATAGAGAACATGTACCTAAACTGGCCTGAGCAGGAGGGAGGAAAAGCATTCCTAGAGGAGAAGACCATTGCTTGAGTTTAGTTGTAAAGAATAAGTATCCATTAGCCTATATCAGGGAGACTGATCCTGCCAGAGGGAGAGCCCCATTAAAGGCACCTAGACCTCATAAGTCTACGTCAGAAAATCTGCAAAGTTACTACTTAACTTCATGTAATGTTTAGTATTCCCTACCAAAAAAAAACAAAACTGTTGCTGTCAAGTTGATTCTGACTCATGGAAACCCTCTGTGTTAAAGAATAGAACTGCTTCACAGGGTTTTCTTGGCTATAATCTTTATGGAAGCAGGTCACCCGGCCTTTCTTCTGCAGTGCAACTGACTTTAGGCTAGTAGTCAGGCACTAACCATTTGCACCACCCAAGCACCTGTTACTCCCTACAAAGCAGCTATTAATGAATTTCACAGCTCAGGAAACCAAGCTCCAGAAATTTAAGTGACTTGACAAAATGCCACCAACAGTGAGTGATGGAGCAGATCTGTTTGAGTCCAGAGTTCATTTTCCTTTTACTATCAAGATGACTAAGGCACTGCTCAGAGTATGGTGGAGGAGCTGAGCACACACATAAACAGATCTTTACGATGCCAATGCTCTTTTTGAATTTGCTCTCTTGCTTTTTTTAAGACTCCATCCCTAGAAGTAGTGAACTGAAAATCAGGGCTGCTTTGCAAATGCCCACAAACCACTGGTAGGAGTTTTGTCAAAGAAGGCGGGAAAGAAAAATAAATGTGGGCTTCTGCTCTTGAAACCTCAGCCCGGTGAGGCCGACTTTCCCGGCATACTTCAGGCCGCTTCAAACGCCTATTGTGGAAAGCCTCCAGATGTGCGTGGAAAACCACTGGGGAACTTCCCAGTGTAGAGGCCCTTTAAGCTGGAGCTAAGATGAAGGACGTTGACATGATGAGTCCTACCAGGTGGCCCATTTTCTGAAGGAACCCAGATTCCACCATAACCTTGCAAAGGCTGGGGGCGGGGGGATTAACCAATTCAGATTCCTTTGCCAAATAGTGCATCTTCTTTGATTGCAGAAAGCAGTGGCCTTTCTTGCTGGGGTGAGGGGTGGGAGGCATTTGCCAAATGATTTATCTACCTGTAAATTGTTAGAGACAGTCTGGCCATTCCTCCAGCACATCTTGTGAGGGCTGGGAGGGATTTCAGGACTGGAAAAAGTAGAGGCACTGAGTGATTTGTGCCAGTTCCTACAATGATGCTCTAGCATCCCAAGAGCCAGGATTCTCTGGGTTTTTGCTCTGATCCCCTGGCCTCAATCTTTGCTTAAGCTGTCTGCCCAATACTCTATCTTTCTTAGGTTTAAGACACCATTTTCCTCTTGCTAAACCGAACCAAACCTGTTGCCATCAAGTCAATTCCGACTCATGGCAACCTCATGTGTTACAGAGTAGAACTACTCCATAGGATTTTCTTGGCTGTAATCTTTACAGAAGCAGATTGCCAGGTCCTTCTCCCATGGAACCACTGGGTGGGTTTGAACTGCCAACCTTTAAGTTAGCAGTTGAGCACAAACCATTTGCACCACTCAGGGATCTTTTCCTCTTGCTGGACATGTTGAAGTTAGAGAGACCCGGGTTTAAAACCTGGCTCTCCAGTTAGCTGTGTCGTCCTGGACAAAATAACTTCAGCTGCACTGAGCCCCAGTTTTCTCATCTGTAAAACAAATGTTATACTAGCTCCTACATCTTCATGTTGCTGTGAGGATTAAATGAATGGCTGAGTGTATGCATGTGAAGCACCTGGCACAGAGTAGGGATTCAATATACTTTCATTCCCCTCCTCTTCAATCTAGTTGTAAAGGAAGGCAGGAGCTGCCCCATTTGGCCTTTGAATTTTACTTCTGTGGCTCTTTAAATCTTCTCCCTGCTGTGTACATATGCGTTTAGCTAAGTATTTTGAGATCACAGTGTATTTAGGGGAAAGTCCTTTTGGCTACAGCTAAAATTAGGCCTCTCTTTTGCTCCTCTATTTACCACCCCCTTCCTATTTTAACTAATTAGAGGCATTGACACTAAAGAAACACTTGAGAAAAGTTGGGAGAACAGCTGGGAGTTGTTCTAGAAACCAACAGCTGATCCCTCTCCAAATGCAGAGAAAGAAAAGGATGATCCTGAGAAGGGGAAGCAGATAGGAGCCTGGGCAATCAAGGAGTGGCAGAGTCTGGCCCTGCCAGCAAACTGAGCAGGGGTGGGAGCTCCTATCACTGAGTCCTCCATCTTCTGATGAAAAAGAATAGAATGGAGAGAGCAATGGCCAGAGAGGGAAAGAGGGGAGGTGAAGGGAAGGAAGGAATTAAGGAGTTTAGAAAGTTGGTTAGTTATTTAGTTGGTTATTTCGTACAAGTCACTGAAACGTCCACCTAGACTATTACAGTGTTCTGCTCACTGGTCTCCTGCTCCAGGCTGTTCTCCCGTTGGAGCCAGAGAGAGCATGTGAAATGCAAATCTCGTCTCCTAAAACTCATGCAGTGGGTTTCCATGGTGAATTTGGGAAATGTTCCAGAACCCATCACATGGTCCTTGAGTTCCTGAGTGCCCACTCCCCACCCCCATGATTACTACGGCTCAGCTCCACTGGCTTTAATAACTATTGAAAATAAGTTTATGTACGCTTCTAGCACAGGGTCCCTGGTTAAGTGCTCAGCTGCTAACCAAAAGGTTGGTGGTTTGAACCCACTCAACAGTTCTGCAGAAGTAAGACCTGGAAAACACTCTGGAGCAGTTCTACTCTGTCACATGGGGTCACTATAAGTCGAAATTGACTTGATGGCACCTAACAACAACACCTTCTAGGGTGGGAGAGGCAGACTAACATGATGATTAAGCCACCCAAGCTTAGGAGGTGTAGGTAGGAGACGCAGTGGATGGGAAAGGTTTGCCCTGGAGGGAAGTATTTTATCACTGACATATTGCCAATGCATGTGGTGACAAAAGGCAGATGGCTGTTTCATTTGCTTGTGTTATTATATTTTAGTTCTCTACAGACAGTGGGCCCCTTACTGCCCACACCCTGGGTGAATGGCTCCCACCACCCTGCCCTTGGTATACCACTGAGTTAGGCAAATGTATTCTAGACCCATACTGCCTGGGTTTGAGAATTTTGTATCTTCCATTTACTAGCTGGGTGATACTGGACAAGTTACTTGGCCTTTCTGTGCTTCCTTTTCCTCATCAGTTAAATGGAGATGATGGGTTGTTCTAAGTACTTAATGAGTTGGTACACGGAAAAAACTAAGAACAGTGCCTGGCACATTGCTAGTACTACATGAGTGTTGCTATCATATTGTGACTATTAACTGAAAAACACACGCACACAGGTATGGAGTCCCTGGGTGGTACAAACAGTTAATGCATTTGGCTGCTAACCAAAAGATTGGAGATTTGAGTCCACACAGAGGCACCTCAGAAGAAAGGCCTGGTGATGATCTGTTTTTAAAAAATTAGCCATTGAAAACCCTGGGGAGTACAGTTCTGCTCTGACACACACGGTGTCACCATGAGTTAGAATCGATTCAATGGCAACTGGTATTATACACACACTCTCTCTCTCTCTCTCATCTTCTTGCTACATTAAGGAAACTGGGAGACTCCTCAGTGGGTAGGTCTAATCCTCAGGCACTATGACTTTGGGGGTTCGAGGTTATGAGATTGCATTGAAATTCCCAGGTTTTCCAGAGCTTCTGCTGCTTTAAAAAGATGGGGGGAAAAAAAAAGTGCCTTCACATCTCAGGTGTAAGTGCCAGATCTTGTAGCACTTACAAGGACAAAACATTTCTTACTGAATAATGGAGCTTAAAGCCCACATGACTGATTGATGTAAGCTTTGGCCTGGTCTGTGAGGAACTTTTGCAGCATTATTTCTCTTAATGTTCTCTTCTTGTTGCCATTGTCCTCTGAACAGGAGGAGGGAAGGCTGAGGCTTTGCATCTCAGTTACCCGATGACCTGAATTAGGTCTTTTCAGATCTAAGAAGAGGGTTCTGTGCAAACAGCCCTAACTAGGAATCCTCACTCTGTCTCTTTCTAAGTAGAGCAGATGCCTAAGCCCAGAAATCTAAGAGTTATGTAGTTATTTCTGACAGCTCATTCTCCCTAACACCCCCATCCAGTCCATCACCAAAGCCCATCATCAGCCTCCTGAGCACCTGTCGTATCTGTCCACGTCTCCCTTGTCCGCCAGCACCAGCATAATCTTCCCCTGGACCTCTGCGTTCTTGCCCCTCCCCCATGTTCACATAGCAGAGCAGCGAGGTGGTGGCACCTCTGGATTCCCAGTGCTGCTGGAAAGGAGGCTACAAGGTCATTTATGGTGCAGCCCTGCCTGCCTCTTAGCTCTGTCTCACTCACACATCTCTCCAGTTTGTCCATCCACACTGGACTTCTTTTCACTCCTCAAGTATGTTATGTGCACTTTCAATGTGCACAGTGTCTGGCACAAAAAAAGGATCTCAATCAATGAATGAGATCAGGAGAGGGAAAGGAGAAGGAATAACCAGCATTTGCCAGCACTTACTTTCTGCAAAATACCATGCTAAGCATTAATGGTTATTTATCTACTTCCAAAAATCAGCCAGTGAAAACCCTATGGATCACAATGGTCCTATCTGCAACCGATCATGGGGATGGATGGCACAGGATTGGCAGCATTTTGTTCCATTGTTCAGGGGGTCACCATGAATCAGGGGTTGCCATGAGTCAGGGTCCAAAGTGACAGCAGCTAACAACAAAAATCGACATACTGTCCCTCTGTTCACATGGTCCTTTCCTCCGAAAGACATGCGTTTCACCTACTTCGTGCATGCACGTCAGGGACAGATTACCGAATAAGCAAGGTACACACAGGCTTACTTGTGTTTATTTACCAATCTGTAGTGCACAATTGTGCCTGTTTTTCAGCACATCAAAGATGTAGTGAAACCCATGTGAAATTGTGCACTACAGATTAGTAAGTAAACACAAGTAAGCCCATGTGTACCTTGCTTAATGTAAGCCTGTGTGTACCTTGCTTACTGGTTAATCCACACAGATGCACATCCTTTGAATCTCAGCTAAGCCTTAACGCACTCTGTGATGGTTAAGATTGTGTGTCATCTTGGCTGGGCCATGATTCTCCGTGTTTTAATGTCATCACTCCCATGACTGAATATACTGTGAGTAGCCAGTCAGATGAAAGCGAGTCTCCTTGGGGGTGTGGCCCGCATCTGTATACGCAGACGTTCTGGCTTTTTGCTCTCTCTGGATCCTGCGGCTGCTTCTTCTTGTCTCATCTCCCGTTCTTGGGACTTGAGCTGTCAGCTTATCTGCCGAAC
>NW_004443939.1:5486665-5510241 GCF_000243295.1 Trichechus manatus latirostris
AATCAGATGAAAGCGAGTCTCCTTGGAGGTGTGGCCTGAATCTGTATATAAGCAGATGTTCTGGCTTTTTGCGCTCTCTGGATCCTGCGGCTGCTTCCTGTCATCTCATCTCCCATTCTTGGGACTTGAGCTGTCAGCTTATCTGCCGAACCTGGGATTTGTCGATCTGCACAGCCTGTGAGTGGGAGCCCTGTCTCCGACCTTCCGATCTTGGGCTTGCCAGCTTCTGCAGCTGTGTGACTTGGGAGAGGCCTCTACCCTGATCCACAGACTTAGGACGTTCTAGCCTCTACAATCACGTGAGCTGTTTCCTTGATATAATCTCTTTCTCTATATATATTTATACACTTTACTGGTTTTGCTTCTCTAGAGAACCCAGCCTAAGACACACTCATTTTCAATCAGGCACTTGGGCTTAGGAGTGCCACAACCCTCACTTGGCTCTCAGTGCCCTGAAAACAGTCCCTGGGAAGGAGAGGACTTCCATCTCTCAGAATTGTGAAGTGCTCTGCTCTCCACAGAGCAAGGACTGGTGTTAAGAAGACAGCTGCCCAGAGCTGCCTGGGCTACACTGCTCTTCCTCATGCTTCTGAGCAGAGAGGGCCTGGGAGAGGCTGTGGGCAGCATAATTCCATGTTCTGTTCTTGCCTGTCACCTGGACAGATTACTTCTTGATGCCTAACAAAGATTAATTTGGCTTCTGAAAATAAACTAGCAAAGCTTTCCTGCCCAAGCAACCAAACACAGCCTTACCTATCTGGCTATATCCAAAAACATTCACTCAGATGATTTTTTATTCTTTTGAGTTTCATTCTCCAGGGCACTAAAACTAGGCATGGGCAGAGAGAGATATCTTCTCAGAATGATTTCAAGCTGTTTACAAAAAGAGCACCACTCAACTCCCTCCTATTCCACCTTCCTTCGCATCCCCTCTCACCCCAACACACATCCTGACCCCTTGAGGATCTCTTTGCCACTTACCAGCTCTTTGGGGTAAGGTATAGAGTTCTCTCCTTCCATGCGAAGACCCAGGTTCAATTCCCAGGCAGTGTACCTCATGCACAGCCACCACCCATCTGTCAGTGGAGGCTTGTGTGTTGCTATGATTGGTTGATTATGAACACGTTTCAGCAGAGGAGTAAGTATATATATAAAAAAATATATATATGTATATATATATGTATATATATATATACATACATATATACACATACATATGTGTATATGTGTATATGTGTATGTATGCATATATATACATACATATATACATATGGAGCCCTGGTGGCACAGTGGTTAAGAGTTTGGCTACTAACCAAAAGTTTGGCAGTTTGAATCTACCAGCCGCTTCTTAGAAACCCTATGGGGCAGTTCTACTCTGTCCTATAGGGTCGCTGTGAGTCGGAATCAACTCAATGGCAAAGGATTTGGTTTGGTTTTATATATACATATATATATATACACACACACATATATACATACACACACATATACATGCACACACATAAATACATACCCCCACAAAAAAAACAAACAAAACTGTTGCTGTCAAGTCTATTCCGACTCATAGTGACCCTGTAGACCCTATGAGGTAGCATACACACATACATACATATATATATATAGACGCACACACACTCCTCACTTAACAACTATTCCGTTATCCGACATTTTTCATTTACAACAATAGTAAAAAATCTACTATTTTGCTCATTAACAACGTACATCTGGCAGTAATGAACACTGAGGTGTGAGACAAGAGTAATGCTGTCTGTGATAGTTGAGGTTATGTGTTAACTTGGCTGGGCCATGATTCTCAGTGGTTTGGCAATTATGTAATGATTTAATTAGACAGTTACATAATGATGTGATTTGGCAGTTATGTAATGATGTAGTCATCCTCCATTTTCACATAATGCTGATTTTCACATACCAACATGGCCTTTGGAACCTAACCATGTCGATAAGTGAGGAGTGTCTGTGTGTATATATAAATAAATATATATAGCATTCTCCTTATCTTCTCCTTGCCACCCTAAGGAAACTGGGAGAATCCTCAGTGGAAATGTCTGAGCGTCAGGTACTATGATGTTGCTTTTAAAATACTGTATTTTTATGCAAATAATGTACGCTTTTTACATTTGTTTGCCAACCATGCCCTCCCCACCCCACCCCACCCCTGCTTCCGTGGGGTGTTTTTGTAAGCACGCCATGCTAATTTTTTTACAACAACATGTAAAAATAATTGGCATAGTGGTGCTTATGAAAATACCTCATGGAGCGGGGGCGTGGTTGGAGGGGGGCATGGTTGGCAAACAAACATAGAAGACGTGCATTGTTTGCATAAAATACAGTCAGACTAATTACAGACTAGGAAGAAAGGCTAGTAATCTACTTCTGAAAATCAGTCCATGAAAAACCTATGGATTACAACAGTTCAGTCCTCAACCAATCATGGGAATGGCATGGGACTGGCCTATATTTTGTTCCATTGACATGGGATTGCCATGAGTCGGGGGCCAAATCAACAGCAGCTGAGAACAACAGGGTAACATTTAGACCACCTTCCCCTTTTAGCCAACATCTGGTTTCAGTGAATCCCACCCAAAAAGCCAGTTGCCATCTGGTAGATTCTGACTTATGGCAACCTCATGTGTGTCAGAGTAGAACTGTGCCCTATAGCGTTTTCAGTGGCTGATTTTTCAGAAGTAGATCACCAGGGCTTTCTTCTAAGGTGCCTCTGGGTGGACTCAAACCATCAACCTTTCAGTTGGCACATTAACTGTTTGCATCACCCAGGAACTCCAGATCTCACCCAGCCCTCCACTTTTTCCTGATCTCTCTTCAGCTCATGGGAAACATCCACAGCCTGAGAGTAAGGAGTCCCAAGGTGTAGCCCTAGCTTTGACACCAGGTGGTTTTGTGATCTCTGAGCCTTGTCAGTTTCCTTATCTGAGGTATTCTCAGCACCTTGGCATTTTCACCACTGAATCTACCGTGCACAGTGTCTAACAGAAAAAAGCTGTTCTCCTCCCCACAAGAAGGGAAAGAAGAAGGAATAACTAGCATTTGGAAACATTTACTTTATGGAAAATACCATGCTAGGAATTAATTATTACGTATCTACCCACCACCCCTACAAGGCAGATATTACTCCTGTTTTGCAGATAAGGAAGACAAAACTTAGCAAAATTAAGAAACCTGCTCAGAGTCAAAGGCCAGTAATATAAGAGGCAAGTGTGGGGCAGTGAATTACTTAATATGGCCCTTCTAGCCATAGTCTTTGTGACTCCCACACAGTGACTGGGTGGTACTATGCAAGTAAGGTACTTGTGGCCTACCAAGGAGATTTGACAGCTTGCTGCTTATGCAGATAAGGTGCATGGAACACTTTGTGGGGATGGGACCATGCAAATAAGGTATATGGAACCCTAACAAAGGGATTGGTCAGTTCTACCATCCCACTACGCTTAAAGGGAGACACGGAGAGAGAGAAGGAAGAGCTGTAACATGGAAGACAGCAAGAGAGACAGCGGTGCAGCAGTAGCAAGAGAGAGAGTGGTGTGAGATGCAAGGAACCAGGAGACCGGAGTGAGACAGCTGTGGTGGGGCTTGCCAACCCACAGAGCTGAGGGCTGTAACACTTGCCCAACAAGGCCCAGAGCAGGACCCAGTGGAAGAGTGCTTGAAGAAGCTGTCCTGATCAAGAACTGTATCCTGAGTTGTTCATGTTACTTCTGAGTCATTCCTGATCCTGAGTTGTACCCTATTACTTCCCTAATAAACCACTTAACTGTGAGTACGGTTCATGAGTTATGTGGGATGTTGCAGCAAAACAACCTAAAGACTGGAGGGAGAGTACTGAGAAGAAGGGGAGTAGCTGATGTTAGAGATGATGGAGTGGTACAGTAGTTTTGAAAAGTTGGACATTTGGGACATTTAAACCTCTGCCTCATAGGAAACAGCTTTGTCCTGATCCTAATGAAAAAAGTTATTCATTTAGTAGGTTTCAAATCAGGTCTCTGTGTCTCCAGAGCTCATGACATGTCACTAAGCTGACTCCCAAGTCCACTGTAGGAAAAGAAATCAAGGTGGCTTTTTTAAGAACAAGAAATAAAGCTCATCTTTCATCATTATGCCGAAGATGGGATTCTCTTCTTGGATTTTTTTTGTTTTCCCTTATACACATCTCTGCTCAGCTGGAAATAGAGACTTCATGTACTAAACTGTAAAGACCAAAAAGCTGGGCACTGTTAGACTCTTAGAATGTCAGAGCATACCTAACTCAACCTTTTGATTTGCAAAGAGAAAACTGAGGACCAGAGTGGTTACGGAAGTTGTCTGAATTAATTCCGTTTATAAATAGAGAGATGGACTTAGAACCCAGCTCTCCTGACTTTCCACAACATCACCCATAACAAACAAGCCCCCTCTATTCAAAAAGAAGAACCTTAAACAATATTAATTTTGTACCCATCTAAAAGCCACGCTGGAGGTAATGGACATTGAAAAAAATGTTCTCATAGCAACTCCCAGCTGAAAACACAATGAAGCGGGTCTCCAAGGAACAGTGTAAGGATTGTCTGAGGGGATCTATGCTGGTGAGATTACAAAACTCATAATATATGAATAAATGAACATATGGAAGAAATCAGCAAAGCCCTCTCCTTCTTCCCATATGTAAACTCGGCCTCCGTCTAAAGTCATTAAGTAAACACAGATGCAGCCAAACCAGGCACCAGATGGCAAACAAGAGTTGGAATGAAAGGTAAAGAAAGGTTTCAATGTTTATTCAAAGATGGGGAAAAAGCCATAATCCAAAATGTCGTGGTTTCCCTAGAATGGCTACCTGGGGTCACCAAGGCCCAAACCAAAGCCCAAAAGTGACCAAAAAGGGAAGGAAAAAAAAAAGTAATCTACAGTAATCATGATTGGGAAGCTGCTGTAGGAAAACCACTCCTATTTTCTGTAAATAGAAATAAAAAATGAGAAGAAAGTGGTAATTCTGGGAAGTGGAAGAAATGGTTAAAGTAGAAGGACCAGAGAGGGAAAGTAAAGTGGAGAAATGGGCTTTTGCTGAGCACTAACCCTGTGCCAGAAGTTTTATATCCTTTGCCTCATTTAATTCTCACAACTATCCATTGGGTACTGACCAAGTTATAAATGAGGAAATTTCATAAATGGTCCAAGAGAGATTTCGTCCCAAGGTCACACCAGAGAAATCCCAACCTCTTTCCAGTGCTTAGCTTTGCAGCTATAGCTCTGATTTCCAAGCTTTTATCCTGTTTTCAAATTAGATAATATTTTACACAGAAAACACAGTCCTTGAGAGATTCACTTTACCCCATAATCCTGAGTATTCACTATGTGCCACAAAAAAAAAAAAAACAAACCCATTGCCATCAAGCCAGTTCCAACTCATGGTGACCCCATGTGTTACAGAGTAGAACTATTACAGAGTAGAACTGTTCCATAATGTTTCCTTGGCTGTAATCTTTATGGAAGCAGATTTTCAGGCCTTTCTTCTGCAGTGCCACTAGGTAGGTGCAAACTGCTGACCTTTACGTTATCAGGCAATTGCAAACCACTTGCACCATCAGGGACCTTCAGCTTGTGTCAAAGTCCAGGGAATACCCATGGTTGTACCTATGTATCAGATACACAGGGAAGTGGTATAGCACGCTCTCTTCCCTTCCTGCCCACCCCACTGGACCTAATTAAGAAGGTGACATGGCTCAGGTACTGCCTTGAGGGGAGACCAGAACAGCCATGGAAGGGGGAGCAGAACGTGCCTTATTTATCTAGTGCTGCTGTAACAGAATCATGACAAGTGGATGGTTTTAATAAACAGAAGTTTATTTTCTCATAGTTTAGGAGTCTAGAAGTCCAAATTCAGGGCACCAGCTCTAGAGGAAGGTTGTCTGTGTCCATTCTGGGGGAAGGTCCTTGTCTCTTCAGCTTCTATTCCTAGGTTCCTTGGCAGTCATGTAGCATGTGTCTTCCCTTCCATTTGTGCTTATTTGCTTGCTTGCTTAATCTCTTTTATACCTCAAAAGAGATTGACTTAAAACACACTCTACACTAATAACCGACTCATTAACATAACAAAGAAAACCCATTCTCAAATGGGATTATAACCACAGGTATAGTGGTTAGGATTTACAACACATATTGTTGGGGGGATACGATTCAATCCATAACAGTGCCTGTCTTAGTCACCTAGTGCTGCTATAACAGAAATACCACAAGTGGATGGCTTTAACAAACAGAAATTTATTCTTTCACAGTCCAGTATGCTACAAGTCCAAATTTAGGGCATCAGCTCCAGAGGAAGTCTTTCTCACTCTGTTGGCTCTGGAGGAAGGTCCTTGTCATCAATCTTCCCTTGGTCTGGGAGCTTCTCAGCGCAGGAACCTCTGGTCCAAAGGATGTGCTCTGCTCCTGGCACTGCTTTCTTGGTGGTATGAGGTCCCCCTGTATCTCTGCTGTCTTCTTTTATATCTCCGAAGAGACTGGCTCAAGACACAATCCAATCTTGTAGATTGAGTCCTGTCTCATTAACATAACTGCCACCTATCCCACCTCATTAGCATCATAGAGGTAGGATTTACAACACATAGGAAAATCATATCAATCATAAAATGGAGGACAACCACACAATACTGGGAATCATGGCCTAGCCAAATTGATACACATATTTTGGAGGGGACACAATTCAATCCATGACAGTGCCTGAGGAACTTGACTCCACTTTATTTCACAAAAGATGCCCTTTCACTTTCCTCATTCACATCTTAACCTGTACGTTTCAGGTGAACATCCATAATGAAAATGCCCAAAGGCATGTATGAGTTTATATATTTGAGCTAGCAAATTCCAATAATGCTTAAGTTCCAGCTAAAAGCTTGTCTGAACATTAAAATATGCCCCCACCCCTGCTTCAGCCAAATCATTCATTTGCTTGAAGGTGGAGTGATGGTAGGATAGAACATATTTTCAAGCTAGAGAGACCTGTCTCCTCCTCTACCACTAACTAAACTTGCTATCTTGGACAAGCCACATTACTGGCTTTGAGTTTCAGTTTTTTTAGTTCTAAAATGGGGTTAACATCTACCTTGAAGGGCTATTGTGAGAATTAAATGGCAGAGTGTATTAAAACACTGTGTTTTTTTTTTTCCTCCACTGTTTTTTCACCTGTGACCTATCATTTCATCTTTTCTCTTTTTACATAGCCAATGAAGATTGGCTATGACCATTTTATTGCTTTTTTCAATTGTTCCCGTCTTACCAAACCCCAATCCTACACGTATTGTTCAGTGACATTGGTTACATTTTCCACATTGCATCAACATTCTCTTTATTTCTATTCTGGTTGTTCCGTTTCCATTATTCTTGCTTTCCTGCCACCCCTCTTTTCCCCCTTCCCCTGTCCTTCTCATCTTTGTTTTAGGGTAAGTGTTGACTGTTTGATCTCGAATAGATGATTGTTTTATATACAAATTTTATATGAAATAATCATCAAAAGGAGCACAGTACTTATAGGTGAAATTGTTTATTTTAAGAGCCATTCTGTTATCTAGTTGAAAGGTGACCTCCGGGAGTAGTTTCATTTCCAATTTTAAAGGGTATCTCAGGGCAATAGTTTCAGGGGTTCCCCAGGTCTCTGCCGATCCAGTAAGTCTGGGCTTTTTTTTTAAAAAGATTTTGAGTTTTGTTCTATAGTTTTCTCCCATTCTATCTGGAGCCATCTATTGTGGCCCTAGTCAGAAGGGTCAGTAATGATAGCCAGTTACCATCTAGTTCTTCTGGTCTCTGGATAGGTGAGACTGTAGTTCATGTAGGCAGTAGGTTCTGCAGACTGGTTTCTTCTTCAAGTCTTTGCTTTTCTTCTTTCTTATTTGCTCCAGACGAGCAGAGACAAATAGTTAGGTGGCCGCTCGCAAGCTTTTAAAATCCCAGACGCTACTTTCCAAACTAGGATGTAGAACATTAACTTAATAGACTATGTTGTGCCACTTGACCTAGATGTTCCACGAAACCATAGTCCTAAGCCTTCAAGCCCAGTAAACCAAACCTGAGAGGTGTTTGGTTATGTCTGGGAGGTATGACTTTTTGTTTTGATTACTTGTTAAAATGATAATATTTGGGTATGATGGATTTAAAAAAAGATAAAAAATTAAAGTCACTGGATTCATTTTACTTTTTTAAAGTGGGTACTAGAAAATTATAAATTACCCATGTTATTTACATTATTTCTATTGGACAGTGCTACTATAAACTCTCCCTTCTTTAAAATAAAACTCCTTTTCAACACTATCACCTCCTTCAGTTATTCCCTCTTACAGTCAAAAATACTTTAAAAGGCATCTATCATGATTCTCTCACCCTCTCCCCACACACACTCACTCCTTAACTGAGCTGATCTGTGTTCCAACCCTACAATTCCACCAAAACCATGCTAGCCTCAGTCAGTCATGTTAACTCAGGTCATTACTGAGCGCAAAGGGCTTTGCTTTACTCTTGGTTACATTTGGCAACATGGGGCATTCCCTTCATTGAAATGCTCTTCCATTGACACCATACTTTTTTGATTTTCCTCCCACTGCTTTGAATGCTTCTTTCCAAATTCCTTTGCCAGCTCCCCTTTCCTCTACCCAACATTATTTGTTGGTCTTCCACAGGATTCTGTCCATCTCATCGACTTCCAAGTATTTATTTACTATGTATATGCCATCCACTGTACAATTATCTACATAACATCTCCACTTAGAGGTCCCCCAGGCATCTCAATTAAAAAATTTTTAAATCTGAACTCATCATCTCCACCCTTATCTGAAAAACTGGCCTCATCTAGTAGATGGCACTATCTGTAAATGGCACCATCATCTACTCAGTCACTCCTGCCAGAACTTCAAGGCCATTCTGAACCCCACCCTCTCTTTGCCTCCACATCAGTTTCTCACAATACCTTTCTCAGTTATAGTTCATGTCTCTCAAAATTGTCTACTTTGCTTTAATTCCAGTCACTACCTTTGTCCAAGCCACTATCATTTCTCAGCTAGACTGCTACAAGTGCCTTTACAATGGTTCCTTGCCTCCACTTTTACCATTCTCTCATCCATTCTGTACACATCAGCCAAAGTGATCTTTTGCAAGTATAAATATAACACTCTTGCTTAAAACTCTCCAATGGCTTTTCCTTGTCTTTGGCATAATGTTCAAAGCTTTAATATGACTTACAAAGCCATCCAAAATCTGGCTCCTCCCTTTGTTTGTAACTTCATCTCTTATCACTCTTTCCTTTCATTATGTCTACTCCAGCCAACTTGGACTTCTTTCAGTCCTTTGAATGCGCCATATTGTTTTGATTTGGGACCTTGAAGTATGCATTTACTTCAGTCTGGCACCCTCTTCATCAAATTTATTTACCTGGCCAACTCCTTGTCAGTCTTTAGATTGTTACCTAACTACCTCTCCCGCTAAGTTTTGGTCTTACTCTTACACTCTCCTATAGCACCCGTGTTTCTCCCAATAGCTTGTAAGTTCCATGAGGGCCAGGATCAGAGCTGTCTTATTCATTAATGTATCCATGGTCCCTAGCACAATGCCTGACACACATTTACTGAACAATAAAGCCAGCATTATCTGGCTCACACTTCCCATTTTGGAGAAGGGAAAACTGGGATCCAAAGAAGGGAAGCAATTTATTCAAAATCACAGAGCCCGGACTAAGATGAATACAGGACTGGGGCCTCCTGATTTCTGTATCAGTCCTCTTTATAGTGCATCCTGTGCCTGCCAATAATAATAGTAATAGAGGGAAGCAGACTGCATCTCCTATGTCTTGTGAAAACCAAACCAGGTTCATATTCATAAACATAGCTGATATAGTTATTTTCTCTGTTTGTTTTATAAAAAAGGCCTGGAAGTCCAAAAACAAAGTCTGTATTTCTAAACCTAGAAGCTCTTCAACTTCTATTCCCCACAGCCCGCATTGTGTTCATCATCCATCTTCTTTCCCCTCATTAACCAGGCATCACCTGGTATTCAGTGTTGAATGGCTCCTTCATTCCATGCTCTTCATCATCCCTCTGCCTAGGCAGCAATATTGTGTTGTGATTCTTAGAAGGGAGGATGGTGAGATTTCACTCACTTACTTTGGACACGTTATGAGGAAAGACCAGTTGCTAGAAAGGGACATCATGTTTGGTAAAGGAGAGGGTGAGCAAAACTGAGGGAAACCCTCAATGAGATGGACTGACACAATAGCCACAACAATGGACTCAGACATACCAATGACCGTGAAGATGGCACACGATCAGGCAATATTTTGTTCTATTAAACAAGGTCACATGGGTCAGAGCTGACTGGACAGCAACTAACAACAACAACAGCCCAGGCAGCATGTCACATGTAGCAGAAGATTAGGAAATGCTATCTTGAAATAGTCTCACTTAAGAGAGCATTAGAAGATCCTGGGTAGTGCTGGACTGGATGTGGTTAGAATAATTATTATTATAAAAATAAAACATTTTTTGAGCTGTTACTATGTTCCAGGCACTATTTTCTCTTTTATCTTAATAACTTTATGAGGAATCACTTCTATCATCTGTATTTTACAGATGAATAAACTGAGGTACAGAGAGGTTAGTTACTTGGCAAACTATTCAGTTAGCCAGTGGAAGAGCCAAGGTCCCAACCTAGGCAGTCTAAATCCAGAGTCTATGACCTTAATGGCTCAACATCTGAAAATGAAGAATGTGTTCACCTAATGGTTAGGAAATACCAAGAAGTATAACTGAAGGAAATGCTAAAGTTGCCATTTATATATATAGATTGTTCCCAACGTACGACGTATTTGAGTTAATGATGAACCGCACTTACGGCCATCCATTTGGGTTTTGTTGTGCTACGTACAATGCTGCAGTGTGTAATTTGCTGATGTTATCATTCTTATGCCAACCCCAAAGACAAATAAAGATTGGATTTATAAAGATACTGCTAATAAAAGGCAATAATAATGAAAACTAAAAAAAAAAAAAAAATGAGGTATTCAACTTACATCAAACCAGCTTATGATGGCGTCGTCAGAATGGAACCCTGTTGTAAATCGAAGACTACCTATATCCTGTATCCCACCCTGATTCATCCATTAATTCATTAACCCATTTATACATTCATTCATTTTCTCAACATGCATTTATTGAAGAGTCACGTTATATCAATTTCTAGGAGTGCAGATAAAAATTAATGGCCTTTGCCCTCCTAGACCTCACAATCTAGTGGGGGAGACAGATAAGTAAATAGGAATTTACTATACTGTGTGCTAAGTGCTAAGATAGAGTGGACCTGGGGGGTTCGGAAACACAGAGTAGATTATAAACCAATTTAAAAGGATCCCACAGTGATTTATCCTGGACTTCCATTCCACACCTTTACCTCTCACTGTCTGACCCCTGTTTCTTCCCTACCCTACTGCCTGCCTAATTTCTTTCCAGCCCTTCTCTTACTTTGGTGTTTTGGTGCCACCCTTGGCCTTTCCAACTGCTGGCTTCACGTTCAAGCTCTCTGCTTATCTTTTCCCTCCTGAAGTTGGGTTGGATTGACTTCTGGCTTACCCAGAGGAAATTCTGTAATGTAAACCAGTCTCAGGCAGCCCCAGTAGGCTAGACCAGTGTGTCCAAGCCCCACTTCCAACATGGTTCTGACCAAGGAGAGTTGGAGATCCAAAAGCAAAGCACTTTAGAGAGTGTAAATGGATTAGTGGGTGGATAGATACCCTGTGTCTCAGACAGTTTGGTTATTCACCTGTGTATATGCAGGAAAATTGACCCAGTGACTATCCAACATCCTTTGCAGCTCAATAATTGTTCACTATGTTAATGCTGTTTAAAATTTTTGATTCTGTGCTGCTGATTATGGTTCCTGATCTGTTGGCCAAAGGGTCTTCCTGGTATGGAAATACCTTTGGAGCTTTAGGGATATTGTAATTTATCAAGTTGGAATCTCCTCTTGGTCTGCTCCATTCTAAGTAAATGTCTTCCTTACAGCCAAAATAAAGCATGCCCTGCCTAAATTGTTTCTGTGGATTAGAGGTGCCCATTGAATTTGACAACTAAGAGAGTATTGGTGATAATTCTTCTTGTCAAAATGTTTTATTTAATATATAGTGGACTCAAATCTAGATATGGGAGAAAATAGATCCAGGAGGAGTATATGAAAGAAAAAGAAGGAATTGAAGTTCTAGAAATTTCCATAAATGGAGGAAGATATTTGATGGAAGTGATAGAATGAGAGAATTAGACTGATGGGCAGTTGAGGTAAGAAAGTGGCTTTTAGAATGTTAGAGTAGACATAAGTATAGCAGTCTCAGTGAATGATAAGTTTCAGAGTGCGACTGTGGGAGTAAGTACTAAAATAAAGTGGAGTTGAGGATTCCTAGACTTGGAAATATTTTGAAACCATAAGGTTGGAGCACTGGTTGGGTCTTACAAACAGACACTGAAGTCTTCCATTATAATGACAAATCTCCAGGTGGGAAGGAAGATTGTGATCCAAGAGACTTAGTCTCATTTAACATAGGGAATTGAGCAAGAGGCTGCTGGGTGACAGCAGTGGAGATGTGTATGATTGTATTTGTATCATTAAGTGGTATAAACCTCAGATAAGCAGGGATTTTTTACATGCAGATAAAGATTTGTCTGGAAATAGTAATGAGGAACCATGAGAATATTGGCATCAAACACCTTCCTTAGCCCAACCACTCCACTAACCTGAAACACACACATACACACACACGTATCTATCAACACATATATATATACATATATATATCAACACACACACATATATATATCAACACACATCTATATATACATACATATATATATATAGCAACACACATACACATATATATCTCAACACACACACACACACACATATATATATCAACACACACATATATATATATCAACACACATCTGTATATACATACATATATATACCAACACACATACACACATATCTATTCAACACACACACACACCTATATATATATCAACATATATATATATGTTCTGGGAAAATAAGTTTTGTTTCAGTTGATGGGTAGATAATAATATCTATACTTATTAAGCATTTAGTTCACACAGTAGACCTGTAAGATATATATTAAAATCTCTATTTTAAAATGAGGAAATTGAGCCTTTGAGTGTTAAATGGCGGAGCTGGGAATTGACTCTTGTCAATGTATCACTAAAGCCTTTGCCTGTTCCACAGTGAATAGTTTAGCATGTAGATTCCAAAGCTATGTGCTTCCTCATCTTTCAGTCAGCGATATAAAGTAGGTAAAGTGTTTAATACAGTGCTTGGCCACAGTAGGCACTCAATAAATGTTAGCTATCAACCATTAATGTTGTTGTTGTCATTATTATTATCGTCTCTATTACAACTCACTACAGTACTTTCTGCCTTCTCACTAGAACTATCAGCAGGAATATTTTTTTTTCCATTAACAATATAATACTAGATGGGTGATGGCTTGCAGTTTTGGAGTCCAGTAATCTGTCTGGTGCTTTTAGCGAGAAGCTTGATATTTTTGCTTTTACAAAACCCATAAGAGGCAAGCCAAACTCAAGTGGATGGATGAATCATTGCTCAACTATTCATATTTGGACTTGACCCCTTAGCAACCAGGCCATGTATTAGGACCCCTGTCTGAAAATATTGCAACAATTGTAGGTAGCCTTACCTATTGTGAACCATTGCCCTGTGCCATATTTGTCCATGATTGAATTGGAATGAAACTGTACCTTGGGTATAGTTACTGGGTATGACTGGAAACAAATTGGGTGTAGTCACTGTTAGAGTGGGCCTAATGAAACCAGTGCACTGTACCATTGAGAGTGAGAAGTAATGGTTCACTTGTCAACTGAGAGTTAATAGGAGAAAGACTTTTGCATAGAAGCACCAGATTGCAGAGCTAGCAAAGACTTTAGAGATAATTTAACCCAACCCCCTCATTCTACTGATGAAGAGAGCGAATCCCATGAAGGGAAACGGTCTTACTCAGGGTTATATAGTCGGCAGCAATTTTGTTTGTTTCAAGAATTAATATGAAAAATCTTTCTATACATCAACAATGCACCTTCCTCCCTTTGTAAACACAATATAATGACCACAATTGAATTTGTCTTTGACAATGGAAAACGCTTGTACAGTTTTACAAGCCCAAAGTCATCAGAGGAAGACACGTCGGGAACTAAAGCTGGAGATCTGCCTAATGATTGTGACTCCTCAAAGAATGGGCCTGGTCTGCTTATTCACGAGTTAAAGGAAGTTAACTAGCTAAGCCATTTACTAGCTTAGGCAAGTCACTTAACCAACTGAGCCTTTGCTTACTCATTATAAATTTAGATGATAAGGGCTTCTTTATAGGATGTTTGTGAGGATCAAATGAAGCAAGATGCACACACAATGTTGTAGTAGTTTGTTTTTAGCTGCCATCAGATCGATTCCGACTCATGGTGACCTCATATGTGCAAAGTAGCACTGCTGCATAGGATTTTCAAGGCTGTGATCGCTTATTCAATAAGTTTACACTTTCAGCTAATGTTTACTAATGCCCTGCTAACAGCTGGGGATGGGGATATATCAATGAATAAGGGAGTCAAGTAACTTGCTCTCATGGAGCTTAGATTGGGAGTGGGGAGAGACAGAGTTGAGGATGACAAAGGAGGAGATAGTCAGTAAATAAGAATGCGAATAAATTGACAATATAGTTTCAGATGATACTAAGTGCTGTAGGAGTCTGGTGGTGCTCAGCTGCTAACGGAAAGGTTGGCGGTTCGAACTCCCCAGCTGCTCTGTGGGAGAAAAGACCTGGAGATCTGCTCCCATAAAGATTACAGCCTTGGAAACCCTGTGGGGCAGTTCTGCTTTGTCCTATAGTGTCACTATTAGTCGGAATTGACTCAACAGCACACAACAACAACACTAAGTGCTATGAAGGGTTATGAAGACAAGGAAATGAGATGATGTGATACAGAGTATTTGGGAGAAGTGTACTGCTTCAGCTAAGAGTGGCCAAGGAGGGCCTCTTGGAGAGTATGTTTGAATAGGACCTAGATAATATGAAGAAGCCCGAAACACAAAGATCCAGGAAAAGAGCATTCCTGAGAGAGGCAGGAAGTCCCTGGGTGGGAACAAGCTTGATGTGCAAGATGGGCTGGTGAGCTTCGAGCTGAACGAGCACTGTGAGCAGGGTATAAGGCCAGGTTGGTGATATTAGCATAAGCTTAATCTTGAAGTTATAGGCCATCCTATAAAATATGGGGAAAGGATCCTTGGTGGTATGGTGGTTAACTTCTCGTCTCCTAACCCAAAAGGCCGGTGCTTCAAACCCACCAGCTGCTCCATGGGAGAAAGATATGGCAATCTGTTTCGTAAAGATTTACAGCCTTGGAAACCCTATGGGGCAGTTCTACTCTGTCCTGTAGGGTCACTATGAGTCAGAATTGACTCAGTGGTAGTGGGTTTGGTTTGGTTGGTTTGGTTTATAAAATATGGATGCCATTCAAGAGGCAATGGGAGTCCATTGCAGTTTTGGAGAGGGAAAGAGACATAATTGAAATTGCCTTATTCACTGATTGATTCATTCATTCAAAAATATTTATGGATGGCCTATTCTGGCCAGGCACAGTTCTTAGTGCAGTGAATGAATCAGAGAAAACCCCTTGGATGCAGGGAGCCTGCATTCTAGTGGGATAAGAAATCTATAAGGATTATTGAATGCTGACTATGTGCTGCCACTGCTCTAAGTACTTGATAGGAATTAAGTCACTTGATCCTCACAACAATCCTGTGAAGGCATACTACTACTATCACCATTTTACAGACAAGGAGACAGGCTTAAAGAAGTTCAATAAGAAGTGAAATCCGTGGTCACACAGCTACTAAATAATAGAGCTCAACTTTAAAGTCTGGAAGTCTGGTTCCAGAATGTATCATTTTAATCATTACACTATATTTTCTTTCTTTCTAAAAATTACCTTGACTGCTCCTAGGGGAACCAAATGAAAGTCAGAAGGCCAGTTAGGAGAAGGTGGTCTGAGAGTGGGATGTGAGGATTTTCAACAACACTGTGGGGAGGTAGCATTATTCCCACTTTACAGATGAGGAAACTGGAACTTAGTTCATGCATCTGGTAAGTAGCAGAGTTCAGGTGCCACCCCAAGCCTATTTAACTCTAAAGCCCAATATCTTTCTACTAAAGTCTCTAATTCCCACAGAATGAGAGAGATTCCATCCACCTCTTTGTGAACAAGAGACCAGTTTGAGGTGTATTTTAGAATTTTAGTTTGAAAAGCTGGGCATCTAGAAATTTTCATTTCCATTTAGCAGGTATTTTTATAATTTAAAATTAAATATATATATGCTAATACATACAGATATACACATATATGGTATTCTTTTTTTTTTTTTCTCTTTTACATTTTTTTTTAATTGAGGTACATACAGTGAAATACCCCGGTCTTAAGTGTAGAATTCCATGGGTCTTGATAAATGTGTAAACCCATGGAATCAACACCATAAACCAGATATAGATCCATTGTATTTAAAATCATAAAGGCAGTGCCAGCCCTCCTATCATGATTAATGATGACGATCTCTCCCACCCTTTCCTTTCTCACAGCCCTTCCCTCTTCTCTGTGAGCATCATTGTCTCCAAGGCACGGGGTTACACAGAGTACCAGGTGCAGGTCAAAAGATGACTTTGCCGAAAAGAAAAATAAATAAAAGAACAACTAGCCATTTCTTAATGTTCATTACAAGAAAATCACATTGATATATTTTCTGTTTTTCTGTGGAGGGGTCATGTGCCTCAGCCCACACATTAGCATGTGAACTTGTTGTTCCAGTAAAATGAGTCAGAGTTCCTCAAGAAGGCAGATTCGTTTATTTCAGAGCAATGTGTCAGCATCTCTGAAAAAAGGTACAGTGTACTGTACTGGTGTGTCTTACACACACAAGCACACTCACACACACTCAAGGAGATCACAAAGCTAATAGGCAACAGAAGTAGGATTGGAACTCAAGCCTAGGAAACTCAAGGATCAGGCTGTTTGCATCATAGGCAGGATGGAACCACCTTGTGTGAGTGGAGAGCTGAGCAATGGCCTGGACTCAGAACTGGGGTGGTTGTATTCTGGCTTTACTACTTATTGGCTTTATGACCTTGGACAAATTACTTACACTCTCTGTGTTCAGTTCTTTTATTCATAAAATGGGGATATATGATAGTATCTGTGTCAGTAAGTCATTTTGAGAATGAAAAAGATAGTGTATGTAAAGCAATTAGCACAATGCGTGGCAGAGAGTGAATACCTGGTAAATGTTAGTTTAAACCAGTAATAGTAGCATCAATGATTAAAAAAAAAAAAAGCCAAACCCATTGTCATCGAGTTGATTCCAACTCATAGCAACCCTATAGGACAAAGTAGAACTTCCCCAGAGGGTTTCCACGGAGCAGATGGAGGATTCAAACTACCAACCTTTTGGTTAGCAGCTGAGCTCATAACCACTGCGCCACCACCAGGGCTTCTAGTATCAATGATACCAAAAACCAAACCCATTGCCATCCAGTTGATTCTGACTCATAGCAACCCTATAGGACAGAGTAGAACTACCCCCGTAGAGTTTCCAAGGAGCAGCTGATGGGGATTCAAACTGCTAACGTTTTGGTTAGCAGCCAAGCTCTTAACCACTGCGCACCAGGGCTCCAGTGTCAATGATAGCTATAAATCAATGAATGCCACATTTCTTGGATTCTGACCATGAGTCAGAATTGACTTAATGGCAGCGGGTATACTCCTTCAGTAAAAAACTTTAGAGCAGGCATCCTCAATACATGGGAACTTACTTATGAAAAAAAATAGACATATTCCTTTGTGCTAAGAGATATGTACATTCTAAAACAGGAGTCCCTGGGTGGCACAAATGGTTAAGTGCTTGACTGCTGGCCAAAAGGTTGGAGGCTCAAACCCACCCAGAGGCACCTATGAAGACAGTCTTGGCGAACTGCTTTCGAAAAGTCACAGTCTTGAAAACCCTATGGAGCAATTCTACTCTGCACACATGGGGTCACCATGAGTTGGAATCAACTCAACGGCAACCAACAACAAAAACAGGTGAAATAAAGTTGAAAAGAAAATATTTCAAGTGTGTCTGCCTATCATGGTGGCTTCATGCTAACATTGCGCAATACACATCTCTGGTTGGGTGCATTCTTAATGAGTTTTTAATGATTTTTGGTGATATTTTTAATGATTTTATGTGTGCCTTTGTATCCATATCAAACAGTCTTCTTCATGATACTGATTTTCCCCTCATTCTTGTCTTACCTGACTAGGTCTTCCTTGCTTTGACCTTGTAATATGAAGAGGTAGTACTGAGTAAAGTGTCATCATCTTCTTGTTTACTCGAATCTGAATTATCACCATTACCTTTAATACATTGATTTAATCTTTTTAAACCCCTTGCCTATTTTGTAGGGAGCCCTGGTGGCACAGTGGTTAAAGCACTTGGCTTCTAACCAAAAGGTCAGCAGTTTGAACCTCCCAGCCGCTCTGCGAGAGAAAGATGTGGCAGTCTGCTTTTGTAAAGAGTTACAGCCTTGGAAACCCTAAGGGGCAGTTCTACTCTGTCCTATAGGGTCGCTATGAGTCGGAATCAACTTGACGGCAGTGGAGTTTTTTCTTCTTTTAGTTTGCCTATTTTGTGAGGGTCGGTTTATATAAAACTAGCTAGTATCTATAAATCTACTAACCTGGATCATGTAAATGACAGCATGTAGCAAATCCCTGGAAGCCGGGGACATACAAGCCAGCCCCATGCTGTCATCCCCTCAGTGATGTAGACCTCTCCTGCTTCTGTCATGACTCGTGACAGCCTGACATGTGGACCGGCTGAGGCTGTAGTGATAATCTGCATTTTAAATGCTGGTAAAGTTTGTTTAGACGAAAAATTATATAATTGGCACTTCCAATACTTTCTTCCAGAATCCCAATGGTTCATCTTGAGCATTTCCTGGAGTGTATATATGCCACTTGAGGAACACTGCCTTAGATGATCTTACTTTGCCCCTGTTATGAAAGGCACCATCTTTTCATTCAGCAACTCAGCAAACATTAACCACACACCTACTAAGTGCTAGGAATGTGCCGGGTGTTATACCTATTATGACGTGGTTCCTGCCTTCCAGGAGTTCACAGTATAGTTCTAATTACACCAGGCCCTGATTTTTCCTCCCTTGTAGGTCATGACTCTAGACACTGCCAAGCTTGCAGTGAGTGTCCTTTGTTGCCGAGTTCTAGACTTCCTGGCTGTTGTTAGCTGCCATCAAGTCACCTCTCAACTCATGGTGACCTCCTGCACAACAGAATGAAATGCTGACCAATCCTGTACCATCTCTATGATCAGTTGCAGATTGGACCATTTTGATACATAGGATTTTCTTTGGCTGACTTTTGTAACTAGATCACTAGGCCTTTCTTCCTAGTCCGTCTTAGCCTGGAAGCTCTGCTGTAACCTGTTTAGCATCATAGCTAAAGCAAGCCTTCACTGACAGATGGGTGGTGACCGCACATGAGGTGCATTAGACAGGAATCGAACCCAGGTCTCCTTCATGGAAGGCGAGAATTCTGAGGCAGAATTAAACCACTACTTCCTTAGACCACCTGGCAGTCTTTCCCACAAAGTCTTAAGGCCATAATTCCTTTTCCTCAGTGTAGGGGAAAGGTACCAGGTGCCCCGCTCCCCAAATTGCCAACATCAGTGTGTCTGGCACTCATGGAATTCAGACCTTCTCCATGGCTGCCTGAAGAGTCCCTTTTCTTTCTTTAACCTCATTTCTCTGGGTAACACACCCTAGTGTAGCCTAAAGCGCTTTGGTACAAAGCTCCCAAGCCAGGCCATAGCACATGAGAACTGGGTGTTTCCCCTGCCCACAGAGGCCTGGCGATTGCCAAGGCTGCTAGAGGGAAGTGGTCAGCAGTGTGCTGACTGGCATCTCAGCCGTGACATGGCAGCAAGGGGTCAGACCCCATGAATGTGGCCTTTCACTGCCATGGCACAGGGCCCCTATTTTTTCCTGCTGAAACCCTTCACTTACTTTCAGAAGTGATGATCAAATGTGAACTTTCATGGTTTATTTATAGCTCTGCCTTATAGAGAGAAAGAAAAGAAGTGATTAAAATGCTATTTTACAAAATATTTTGTTTTAAAAAAGCTTTCATTGTGTGGGCAAAAAGGAAAAAGAAAAGTCACTGTATTCATTGTGCTGTCTAGACTTTCAAACAAAGAGGGTAGCGTGCTGCAAACTAAGATTGTCCAGCTCCTGCCTGCTGACAAAAAGTATGAATTTTGGAGGCCGACTTCAAATACACCCTTTTGAACAGAAATATATTGTGGGATGACTATATTTAGCACGTGTCATCATTTCCATAATAAATTCATAGTGTTTTGCTTTGGTAATTTCCAGATTTACTGCAGTCATTGAGTTCATGAGGTTTCACTTTTGTGTTAATTATCTGGAGAAATTGGAAAACACAGCAGTGCTATTTCTGATGACAGCACAGCTCTCTGGGCATTCTCCACATGTGTCAAGTACTCGCCAGGATCCCTGCCTTCCAGGAGAGGAGAGTGGGGACACATCATTTTGACTGTGATTTTTTTTTTTAAGAATACAGTGTATTTTTATTTTCTTTACAAGTATATCAAATTAATATATGCCAGTGCAGAAAATTTAGAAAATAACAAAAAAAAAGTTGACAAGAGGAACAATTCTCTCCCACATTCTTACCTGTTACCATTTGAATGGAATTTCCATCCAGTCTTTATTATGCAGACTTAACTGGTGTTTAGAACAAACACATTGTCCCTGGGTGATGCAAATGGTTAGGTGCTTGGTTGCTAACCAGAAGGTTGGGAGTTCATGTTCACCCAGAGACACTTCTGAAGAAAGTCCTGGTGATCTACTCCCTGAAAAAAAGAAAAAATCAGCCACTGAAAACCCTATGGAGCACAGTTCTACTCTGACACATGTGGGGTCACCATGCAGCAGAATCAACTCACTGACATCTGGTAGAACAAACACAATTCTTGAGATAGAATACAAAACAACTTTATTTTTCACTCTCAGCTCTTTTTTACATTTGTGCAGTGGAGCTAGTTTTTCCCTGCCCTGGTAAAAAATTTAGGCAAGCCCATTCTTTTCTTAGTTAAGTTCAAAGTCTGTTCGATAATACAAGTTTTATGCTGCCATTAAGTTATGAAACACAGCCAAAATGCAGACATTATAATATTAAGGAATACATAATAATCATCACTTTTCAATTTTCACCCAAAGGTAAGACTTCTCCCCTCCCCTCCAGCTGGAGCCTACCAAAAATGAGAAGAGGTGGCTATGATCAGATTCTTCTTTCTTCCTCCCTCACATCCTCTCCAACTTGTTAGCTTTTTTTCCTCCTTCCTCTAGAGTGATTGGAAGGAGGAGGGGTCAGAGAGGTAGAAAAGTTCTTATTTGATCAGCACTGTCATAAATGAGCATCATGCTTTCTTAGCTGAATAGCTGTTTATAGCTAGCTCTTAGTCTTATGAGGCTCCACCATAGTTTTTTCAGGGACCCTTCACCTCCGGAAACCTCTCACCTGCATACTGCATATCCTTCAGGGACAGATAACCCAAGTGAGCAAGGTACACACAGGCTTAACTTGTGCTTTCTTACTAGTCTGTAGTGCACTGTTTTACCTGTTTTTGTGCAAAACTCATGTGAAATCGTGCACTACAGATTAGTAAGTAAACACAATTAAGCCCGTGCATACCTTGCTTACTGGTTAATCCACCCCTGATAGCCTCATCCTCGTTAATAGTTGTCTTTATTCTAGTAGATTGCTTCTTGTTTTTAGTTGCCATTGAGTCAGTTCCAACTCATGGAGACCCCATGTGTGCAGAGTAGAACTGCTCCATAGGCTTTTCAGGGCTGTGACCTTTCAGAAGCAGATCACCAGGCTTGTCTTACAAGGCACCTCTTGGTGGGTTCGAACTGCCAACCTTTCAGCTAGTAGTCCAGCACTCTTCTGTTAATTCCTTAGAAATCCAGTAGTTCACCTTCAGCTTCTTTATGCAGACTCCCTCAGTCTCATTAGGCAGCGGTTTTGGATAGGATCTAAAACAGCCCATGTGGGCCACATAGGGTCCAGGGGAAAGGCATAACTTTGGAGCCTGACAGACTCCTGACGATGTAGCCTTTCCTTCCCTTTTACACTGAAGCTGCCAGCTAGCCTGTCTCTTCCAGATAGGAGTCACTCACAGACCACTCAGCGACATAGTCAAGCCCTGCTCTGTTGACTTGTGAAGGGGGATACTCCCTCTCCCCTCACCCCCTCCCCTGGGACGAGGCATGGTATGAAATAAACCAACAGCTCTCTCCTAAAAATCCATCCCTTAGATGTGGATGAAAGGTTTAAGAGTTGATTTACTGGTCTTCAACCACCTTTTTTTTTGTTTGGTTTGGTTTTTCACAAATTCTTCAGGGTGGTCTGTTTCTAGATCACTTTGGTATCTTGTATCTGTCACCTTTAGATCTCAGCCAAAACTTCCATTTTAACATTCTGTCATGTGTATTATCCTTAAATTCATTCATTCGGTAGACATTTCCTGAGTGCATGTGATATACCAGATGCTGAGTTTGGCAGTGGAAAAAATTATAACAATTCCTGCCTAAAGGAGCTTACAGCCTAGTTGGGGAGGCTAATGTGTTAACAAAAAAATTACAGTGCCACGTCATAAATGCTATGATAGATGGAAGCACAAGTTGCTGTGGGAGCAAATAACTCACTCTAAGTGGGAGGCAGGCAGTGGGAATGAGTCAGAAAATCGATAACTGACTAAGTTTAAATTTAAATCTTTAGTTTGTGAGAAACAAAATAGCTTCTTCTTAAGCCTTTGAAATCTCTGTGACTTGTGTTTGTTTCTCAATAATTTATTGTAACAACACACCCAAGGTGATGTGAAGAAAGGAAGAAATAACTCCCTGATGTCTGCCGTTTGTTCACATTTATCTGTTACAGTGGGAAGGGAAGTGGCATTTATGGAGCACCTCCTCTAATACAAGTGTCCTGGATCCAGGACCGAATTAAGGCATGTGAGGGCCTTAAGCATTGATAATCTGTGGTGCCCCTTCTCTGCTTACTCACACATTCAAATGGGATATGTGAGTTATATGTGTGTGTGAGTGTCTTGGCATGTTCTTATGTGGTTGACAAAAGAGAACTGAATGCGAAGTTATAGCTGATCAGTCCAAAATGAGAAGGAAAATATAATTGTTATCATATACAAAATTTATCAAATGTCCATTTTATTTCTTTGTGGAATTATTCAACTCCCATATTCAGAGATACATACATAATTGATGTAACAATAGCACCACTTTTTGACAAGAAGTTTGTTTTTTGAGTCATAACAATTATCAATCAGTTTTTTAAAAGAAAGTCAGCCTAAAGGGAAATGGAAAATAAAAT
>NW_004443939.1:5510341-5541407 GCF_000243295.1 Trichechus manatus latirostris
AATATTCATTTAATTTATTTCCTCGAGAAATTGTTCAGTTTCCTAATAAGGAGATATGTAAATATTCTGATAAAATATAAATGTAATCTTCTGATAAATGTCCTTTGTTGCTTTCTTGGAAGATGAATTTAGAAGCGCACTCACTGTTCTAAAACAGACCATATTTTGCACAATAAATATTGAATATTGCATCCTCTTAATGTGCTTAATGCCTCGTTTATTAGCATATATAGAGTAATATTAAGCACTGAGTCCTGCGCAACAGACAGTAAAAACGAAACTCACTTGATACATCAGTTAAGACTTTTCATGTTAGATAAATATTAATATATCCAGTATTTTTGGATATTTGCTATGTTAGTACTGTATTAAATTATTACCCATGTTAGTATTATATTAAATGTATGCTAGATTGGGTCTGTGTATATGCCAAACATATTTTAAAGTTAAAGTTATAAATATTATTGTTTACAAAACTTAGGCCATAACTCTGTACATAAATGCTATACTGTTAAAAAGTAACGTGACTGAATTCATTGCAGTGGTTGACTTATTCACATTCCCTCGCTTTTGCACGTCATCTGGGACTGAAGTTCCCATTGGCTGTTTACCAGGACATGCACAAGAGCATACCTTTGTGTTTGTATCATGGCAAAGAATATTGCTGGCCCTCCTGGCTGGAGTTGCTGGATCAGCAGATGTGAATGTATAAGACAGTTCTCTCAAAATAAATCAGAGAACTATTATCTATTAATATAATCTATCCTTGCACAGTAACCACTCATGTTGGATCCAGTTGCATATTGGGTGAATATAGCAAGAGTTAGACTCCACAGTCCACTCTTACCTCTTGTTTATTAGAAAGAAATAGTATACTCCCAAGAGACTTGCTGAGATAAGGAGTTTCAATTACATGGGAGACGATCGTAGGAGACAGATGCCAGCGAAGGTATTGAAGTGGTAGGGGCCTCATAGCTTAATCAACCTTGGGAGTGATTGCCCTCATGACCCTCCATAAACTTTATTTCCAGGCAGCACGTTTTCACACACTGGAGCTGGTATCAGTTTCATTTAGTACTCTGCCTGTTCCCTTCCACTGTGGTGCTCGCTTTTCCTTGTGTCCTGTCTATTTGGCATCTTTGCTTTGAGTCTTTGCTTGGGAGAACTGGTGCTCCTGTTTTGTTGATGCCCTAAGCACATGCTTACCTTGCTTATTGGGGAATCCGTCCCTGCCTGGATTCCACACATGACGGCAATCCTGGAATGTTCTCTCAAGTCTGGGGCCTAAGCATAACCAGGAGGAGTATTCCCTGAGGGTATTGTCACTATTCACAGACAGAATGACCAGCTAGAGGAGGCAAGGTCCTTGCTAGAAGCACAGCCAAGCAGGCTGACTGAAGGAAAAGACAAGAACTAAACAAGAAAATGAGCAGCAAAATTGGTGATGGGGATTGCTGAGACCATCCCAGCAAGACATGGGCTTGCTTTAAGGGAATCAGAACTTAGTCTATGAAGAAAACGGGCCATCACATGTGGCAGTAAGCAGAGCTCTTAAAATCTTCCTGTTAAGCGAACAGCAGCAACCTCGCTAAGATATGTTTTGCTGTTTGCCCTTTTTCAAAATGGCCCCAGACTACCCTTTTTTGAGTTCTTGTCTTTTCTCCATAGTTTCCTTCTATTTTGATTTTTTCATCATTTTTTAAATCTCCTCCCTATGTATAGCTGCCCTTTCTTTCTGCAGTCAGTGTGTTTGCTACTCTCAGCATCTCTGATCTTTCGGTCAGCACTTTCAAAGCCATTGAGGACCAGGAAACCAGATAACTCGTTCAGAGTGTTCGTGCCGTCTTCGGGGGAAGAGTTAGTATAGCAGCTTAACAGGACTGAAAATTTGCATAACTGATTAGCAAATGAAACAACTATCATGTTTCCTAACCCGTGAATAACTATTGAAAAGAAGTTTATATATGCCTCTAACATAGTATTTATCACACTATATTTTGATTCTACCAACTATCTGCCAGTTTGTCATACTGTGGCGGTTTGCACGTTGCTGTGATTCTGGAAGCTACACCACCGGTATTTCAAATACCATCAGGGTCACTAATGGTAGACAAGTTTCAGTGGCTTCCAAACTAAGACAGACTAGGAAGAAAGGCCTGGTGATCTACTTCCAAAAATCAGCAAATGAAAACCCTTTGCATCATAACAGAATATTGTCTGATATAGTGCTAGAAGATGAGCCCCTGAGGTTGGAAGGCACTCAAAATACACAGTGGCTGCAACAGTGGACTTGAACATACCAACAGTCATGAAGATGCTGCGGGATCAGGCAACGTTTTGTTCTGTTGTACATGGGGTCATCATGAGTCAGAGCCAACTTGACAGTAGCTGTTAACAACAACAACAGCAAAACATATGTTCATCACAGTACATCATATCACTTCCACTCTGTTGTGAGCTCCATAATGAAAGGAACATTCTTCATCTCTGTATTATATATATATATAGAGAGAGAGAGAGTGTTGTGCTTGATACCTGAAAGGTGTTCAATATGTTTTATGAATATTCTAGATGCTGATACTCAACAGTATACAAAGTCCCTGCCCTCATGTAGCTTACATTCTGGTTAGAGCAGAGGGTGGAGAGGGCTGATAATGAGCACATAAACCAATAAACGCATGGTATATCAGAAGGTGGAGCCCTGGTGGTGAAGTAATTAAGAGCTCAGCTGCTAACCAAAAGGTTGGCAGTTCAAATCCACCAGCCGCTCCTTGGAAACCGTGTGGGGCAGTTCTACTCTGTCCTGTAGGGTCACTGTGAGTCAGCATCGACTCGATGGCAATGGGTTTGATTTGGTTTTATCAGAAGGTAATTAGTGAAAATTAAAATTAATGCAAAAAATATACAAAGCACAGTAAAGTGGCAAGGCTTGCCAGGGGGACACGGATATATTTTTTAGATACACAGACGCTTATCGCATTCTATGTGGTGGTCAGCTTTTATGTTTTTTCCCCCTTCTAGTACAGGAATTACTTCAAGACAAAGAATGTGTCTCATGCAAATCTGTATCCCTAGCAAAGTGTCTAGTACATAGTGGGTAATTAATAAACATGTGGAATAAGAAGTTGTATATATGTGACCCCAGAATGATTCTGGCCTCAACAATAAGAATTCAATAGCTGTTTCTAAAACAGGGCCTATTCTGAGGAGCTCTCTCATGACATTACTTGTAATCCTCCCTAGTCACATCTTTCGGACCCCAAAGTTTGGGTTCACTCTATTCCCCCTAACTTTCTCATAGCTTTAACAGCCCCAGAAGACTGCCCAAGGAAACCTAACCCTTCGATTCATATAATGGAGCCAACACAATCCATGGCTGATCTTGATGCTGTACACAGCAGACCACGTCCACCCAGACACCCAGATGTTTCATCTGCCCAAGAGCACTGCTGTAGAGGCAAGAATGTCCTGAAGTCACATTCCAGAACTCAAGTCAATTAGATTCAGCCCAGAGGTCTCCAGTCTGAACTTACAACTTCAGAGACTGCTGGGAAAAGAGCTGAATGTGAAATGAAGTGGTCTTAAATATTTTATCCTAAAGTACAAGGATAATGTGGGTTCCACTCAATTATTTTATCTTAAGCTTTAGTAGACGATGAGCTCAGTGGCTGATTATGTTGCCTTCCTGTGCCCTCATGTCCTAGCAGTGAGGAGGGGAAATATTCCCCCCCCCCCCAACTCCTGCTGTCGGGCATCACAGAAGTGCTTTGCCTTCTGGGTTGTTTATACCCTGGAGGCCTCAATACACAACCACTAATTAAGACCAGGCTGTGTGGTCATAAATGTAACCTCAAGTGTTCATTGGGTTTCTTCCTTATTACCAATGAAAATAACTTTAAAAGTATGGACCATGTCTTACGGGGAAGTGAATTCTAATTGGAATGTTCTTGCTTGTGGCAAGCTTCAGTCTCATTTTGGCTTTCCATCTCAGCTCTCTGAGTTCTGTTTGTTACTTAACAGGAGGCAATGGCAAGAATGAGCAAAGTTGGGAAAGTTGTGTTCCCTAGACATGAGGATAAAAGGTAAGTTTATCTTTTTTTTTTTTTTTTAACATGAACAGTGCTAAGGAATGAGAACATACAAACACATGCACCTGTGGAGCTGGAATAAACCTCTGAGGTCATCTAATCCAATCCTTTCATTTAATAATTGAGAAAACTAAGTCCCAGAGAGGCAAAGTCACTTGCCCAAGGTTACAGATTTACAGATCTAGGTGGGGCCAGAGTGGGGAGGGGGCAGGGGGAGTCAAACACAAGCTTCTGAGCTCTTAGGTCAGTGTTATTTTCACTAGGTCATTAGCAGTAAATCTAGTCTTTTCTGTTCTAAAATGGGGATCTCTTATATCTTCCATCAAAGGACACAGTAGTATTTATCCATTCATCTACCCTTTGTATCACTTGGCATTGAAGGCTACAACTAGACCTTGATCTGTGTTTAAAGCCGAACTCAACAAAACATTAATTTATTGAGCTCTTGCTGTATTTGAGTCATTATGCTCGGCTCTAGGCAGGATTTAGAGGGTAATGAGATACAATCTTATTCATGCACATAGATCATTTCAGAACAAAGGGATAAGTTCTAGTAGAAGGTGACAAAATAGCACAGAGAAGAACAGGATGTGACCCAACAGGGGTAAGGGAAAACTTTTGAGAGGAGGTTAAATCTAAGCTGACTTTAAATGCTTAAAAGAAATTGGCAGGCAGGCCAAGGCAGGTAAAGACATTCTAGGCAGAGGGAATAACATGTGCAAAGTCATAAAGGTGGGAATCATCATGATATGCTAAGGTAACTATAAGCAACTCATAATTTTGAAAAACAAAGTATGAGATGAGGAGTGGCAGGAAGTAAGACTGGGAAGGTCGGAGAGAGGTGGGCAGTTCATGATGGACTTTGAGACCATGCTAAAGATCTCGAAACTCATCCTACCAGCAAAACGGATATACTGGATTTTTAGCCGTGGTGAGACTTGGTCAAATACAGCTCTTAGTAAGACCCCTGTATCAGCAGAGAGACCAGATGGAAGGCTTCTTTTAATAATCCAGTTTGGATTAAAAAAGGCCTAACTGGTGGTAAGTTTGAAGGTAAAGGGCAGTTGTGCAAGTGCCTTTATAATTTTAGATAAGTATTTGAAGGTAAGACATAAATGCAAATTCCAAGAAAACTTTTTTCAGAAAGAACCATTGCAGCTTTGCTGTCACACCTAAGAAACACAAGGGACCATTAGCATCCATCTGTTGTTGCTAGAAGAGGATTAAAGACAGTGAAGTTTGTATGTCCCCCATGCTTAACAAAAGCTGTCTGAACAGCCATGTGTCAGTTGAGCCCCAAACATGGAGTGTCTATTATGTGTCTGACACTGTGTCAGGTACTGGATTAGAAAGACGAATGTTGCTCCGTCCCCACCTTCCTAATGTTCCCAGTAAGAACTTCCAACCAAGAGCAACTGCCTCATCTCAAACTCTTCAAGTGCCCACTGAGTTCCTAAGTTGGAAAATCCACTTCATGTAATGGGACTGGCCAAAGGTGCCTAGAAACAGACTCATGTGAGTGGAGTCATACCTGGGCAGATCTCACCAAAGCACCGTCAGTACTGCTTCAGATGGGTATTTGACAAAGTTGGAAATGCCCACAGAGAAAGAAATCCACTTTCTTTTTATTTTCTTATCTCCAAATGGTGTTAGGCTATTCGCCCACTGAATGTAAGCCCCTCTAAATACCAAGGTCAGAGGCGCAGGCCCTTTTGTGGAGCATTGGGAGACTAATGTTCCCAGTGGGATGGCAGTTGGAGCTATGGGCTGCTGCCCCTTTCTGTTCCCCTGAGGGCATCTGAAATATCTCTCTTTTCTTGAAATTAGAAACAGGTTATGCTTTTCCATCTCTGCCCTGAGCCTCCCAAGACTTTTGAGGGAAGTCTGTTTTTAAGTTCTTGCAATAAACACCAAGTGTTCCTTTTGAAAATAATCCTTAGATTCTTGCGGTAGGATGGGAGCGGGCCTCTAAGAGGAGCAGGCACACACAGTGCTATAGCACCATCTGCAGGCCGGCTCAAAGATCTGCAGATAGAGCAAGAAGCCAGTCTCCTGAGCTGTTCTCACATCCCTTACTGCCTCAAATTGCATTATTACCTGTATGGGATATTTCCTTAGCTTTGCTGGTAACCGAAAGGTTGGAGGTTCAAGTCCATCTAGAGGTTCCTAGGAAGAAAAGCCTGGTGATCTACTTCCAAAAAATCAGCCATTGAAAACCCCTGAAGCACAGCTCTACTGTCACACATGGGGTCGCCATGAGTTGGAATCGCCTTGACAGCAACTGCTTTTTTCCTGTTGCCACACAGAAGCAACTTACTAAGTGCCAGGAGATTGTAGAAGAGAGGGGATTCAGAGAACTTACAAAGTCAGTATCACAGAGAGCATAATCTAGTGACTATGCTTGAATAGCAAACCCTGGTGGTATAGTGGTTAAGAGCTATGGCTGCTAACCAAAAGGTTGGCAGTTCAAATCTACCAGCTGCTCCTTGGAAACCCTATGGGGGCAGTTCTACTCTGACCTATAGGGTTGCTATGAGTCAGGAATCGACAGTAACAGGGTTTTTTGGTTTGTTTTGTGCTTGAATAAACTTTTAGGAGAACCCTAGGTGTCATCCTTATGCCTGGATTCAATTAATTTGTGGCCTTAGAGCAGTCACTTAAAACTACCTTGGATCTCCCTGTGCGTAAGCTCCCTGTGTGTAAAACAGGAAAGATATAGTCCACTCATCTCTTGGCGCTCCAGGGTAATAGAAAAGGATATAAGAACAACATTAGTTCACATTTGTAAGCACTTGACAGCTCACAGGGTATGTCATTTTCATTTTCTTGTCAAAAATTCCCAGCACTCTATGACAATGATTCTGTTATAATCCCTTAATAACAAGGAAACTGAGGCCGAGACCCTCTAAATAAGTTGCCAAAAGTCACCATGGTATCTCTGCTTGCAAACCAATGCTTTTCCCACTATACTGAGAATACATAAGGCCAAAAAACAAACTTGCAACATTGTCAGTGTTAAAATTGGAAATCTATAAGTATAGAAGAAGGGATATTGACCCTAACTTTCTTTTAGCAGTTTTGAGATTCCAAAATCAGGAGACTCATTTCATATAGTGAAAGAACTGCTTAACATTATATCGTCATAGAATGTCATTAGAAGGAGAAAATTGCTGTCCCTAAAATAATTCTATAACTGATAGATTTGGTGGCATGTAGAATAGAATTTAGTAGAACATACATATGTGCTGAGCAAATAATCTGAAAAGCTGGACAATATGTAGAAGAACACGGCATCAGGATTGGAGAAAGACTAATAACTTGCAATATACAGATAACACAACCTTGCTTGCTGGAAGCTAAGAGGACTTAAAGCACTTACTGATGAAGATCGAAGACTACAGCCTTCAGCATGGGTTACACCTTAACATAAAGAAAACAAAAATCCTCACAACTGGACCAATAAGCAACATCATGATAAACAGAGAAAAGATTAAAGTTGTCAAGGATTTCATTTTACTTGGATCCGCAATCAACACCCATGGAAGCAGCAGGCGAGAAGTCAAATGACGTATTGTGCTGGGCAAATCTGCTGCAAAAGACGTCCTTAAAATGTTGAAAAGCAAAGATGTCACTTTGAGGACTAAAGTAAGCCTGACCCAAGCCATGGTATTTTCAGTCACCTCATATGCATGCATGCGAAAGCTGAACAATGAATAAGAAAGACCAAAGAATTGATGCTTTTGAATTTATGCTGTTGGTGAAGAATATTGAATATACCGTGGACTGTCAGAAGAACGAACAAGTCTGTCTCAGAAGAAGTACAGCCAGAGTGCTCCTTGGAAGCAAGGATAGCAAGACTTTGTCTCACATACTTTGGACATGTTATCAGGAGGGACTGGTCCCTGGAGAAGGACATCATGCTTGAGAAAGTAGAGGGTCAGCGAAAAAGAGGAAGACCCCCAATGAGATGGATTGACACAGTGACTGCAACAATGGGCTCAAACATAGCAAAAATTGTGAGGATGGCGCGGGACCGGGGAAGTGTTTCGTTCTGTTGTACATAGGGTCCCTGTGAGTTGGAACCAACTCAGTGGCTCCTAACAACACATATAATTAGGCTGATGATAATGTTGGAACATGAATTATTATAAAACTAGTAATTAGCATTTATATCCCTTAATATAATTTAATTCACAAAACAGCTCCATTGAGGTGGTTGTTGTTAGCTGTCATTGAGTTGACTCTAATAGTGTGACCTTTTGACTCATAGGGACCCTATAAGACAGAGTAGAACTGCCCCATAGGGTTTCTGGCATGGGGTGAAAAGCTGATGAAGCCAGTTTGGCATTTCTTGATAGATTCTGAGGTGCTCTGAAGAAGTCCTCATGGGGGAGCTTTGGTGTAAGTTTCTGAATTGAGTAGGGGGGGAGTTGGAAGAACAATCCTGGATACAGAGAGGGGCTTCTACTTGTAATATACAGAGCTATGTTACAAGTGGCTGGTGGATTCGAGCTGTCAACCTTTTGGTTAGCAGCCAAGCTCTTAACCACTGCGCCGGAATCGACTCAACCGCAACAGGTTTGGTTTGGTTTGGAATGGTGACTTTTGTATAACAAAACAAAACGTTGCCCAGTCCTGCATCAGCCTCACAATCACAAGCATGTTCGCATCCACTTTGTGGCTACGGTGCCAATCCATCTCACCAAGGGTCTCCCACACATTCATTGGCCCGCTACTTCAGCAAACGTGATGCCCTCCTCCAGAGATTGATTCTTCCTGATGGTGTGTCCAAAGCAATCAAGTCAGAAAATGTTCTGATGTGATCCATAAGGTTTTCACTGGCTACTTTTTGGAAGTAGATTGCCAGGCCTTTCTTCTTAGTCTGTCTTAGTCTGAAAGCTCTGCTTAAACCTGTTCACCATGAGTGACCCTACTGCTATTTGAAATATGGTAGCATAGCTTCCAGTATCATAGCAACATGCAAGCCTCTACAGTACAACAAACTGACAGATAGGTGGCAGTTCATAGATGTAGATCCTGTTTTTATCTCAGTTTACAGATGAGGAAATTTAGGCACAGATAAAGTAACATAGTCAAGGTCACAAAGCTAGTAATTGACAAAGCTGAGTTTCAAACCTAGGCTTCAGAGTCTGTCTTATCCCCGTATTTGTCCCCTTTTGGCCCCATCATCTTGAGTTACCAGAATGCTTAAGTTGGAAATGTTGGGATCCTCCTACTAATCTCATTAGCTCTGTATGTTACAAGTAGAAGCCCCTCTGTGTATCCAGGATTGTTCTTCCAACCCCCCCTGCCACTCAATTCACAAACTTACACCCAAGTCCTCCATGAGGACTTCTTCAGAGCACCTCAGAATCTATCAAGAAATGCTAAACTGGCTTCATCAACTTTTCACCCCATGCCAGCTTCCCCCAACCAAAAGGTGTAAAGACAAAGGTGCAAGTCTTCAACTGTAAGTTGTCTTAACTGCTTTCATCCCTTCTAAAATTGTATGTGATGCAAAAAACAGCTTCAGCTGCAGCACCATCTGATTCATGGCCAACACCAGTTCTGCCAGGTCTCACCTGAAGAGTCAGCTGGGGCATACAGGGAAAGCAAGGTCCATTATGAGATGCCTAAAGTGCAGGGCACAGCTGCAGGGAAGGCATTAGTCACGTTTTCATGGGCTTTTACTCCTGGGTAAAGAAATCTGCAAAGGAAACCTAGGTGTGGCAGCAGCAAAAAGGTGATTAAACTGTTCAGTCTCATCTATGGTCAGGCTGTGGTTTTACACCAGTCATCAAACCTGGGGCTAGTTATGTTTGAAATATTTCTTGAAGCTGGGATGTGAAAGGGCCTGGCTTAAGCCAGGCCCTTTCAGTACGTTACAGTGGAGTCTTCAAAGCCAGACAGACCAGAGTTTGAATTCTGACTCTGCCTATTTTCAGCTGTACTGTATTAAATATGACTCTGAGCAAATGGTCTTGTCTCTAAAATGGAGATAATAATACCTCATGTAGGTTAGAGATAATGGGAGAAAGCATGCTGATCCCTCGCTTAGGATGTTCTAAGCATTCACAAATGGGAGGTGTTAGCAAAACCACAGTATACATTCCTGTCCTAAATGTTAGGGGAAGCCACATAACAGTTTTGTCTTGAGATGATTCACCGTGTTCATTTTTTCTCCCACAGCTATTACGACAAGAAGTATCAAGTGTTCCTGAAGTTGGTTGAGCACCAGAAGGAGTACGCAGCGATCATGAAGGGGGACTGAACAGGGCCTGCAGGTGCCGATGCCAGCAGATTCTGTGTCATTGCATCAGGGACCTGGTTCATTTCATCCTATACACAAGACTCTTTAGGCATCATTTCATCATTTCTGCATTGCCATTTAATAAAGAAATTGAGACACGTCCAACCAGAACTAGAGTCTTGCATTTCAGAATACCACTGCTATGTAGTTGGCAGTTTCCACATAGGCACCATCATAGTGTTAGCAGTTTCACATAGAGTCACAGGATCTCATTTGGGACTAGACCTCCAGGATCATCCAATCCAGGAGGAACTAGTTAACTGATTCAATGTCAGCCATAAAATGAAAGACTTACATTGCTTTGTAGAACATTGAATGTTTATCCTATAGGTGGCTAAACACTTACTGTTAGCATTTCATTTGAAAATAATGTCAACAGAAAAGTTACAGGAATAGGAATAACACAAGAGAACATCCATGTACCCACCTTTTACCCATGTACTACCTTTAACATTTTACCCCTTTTGCCCTTTTGCTTTTTCATTTGTATATTCTCTCTCTACACACACATACACACACACACACAAACAAATTTTTTTCTAAGCCGTTTGAGAGTAAATTTCAGTAGATTTAACTTTTATGGGCACTTTAATCTAATCTGCCATTCATATTCCAATTTTGTCAATTAACTCAATCGTTTATGGCATTTTTTTCCCTCCAGTACAGGATCCAGTCTAAGATCAGATGTTGTATTTAGTTGTATAATCATCATCTTGCAACCATCATATGAAAGATACGCACAGGCAGGAATCATCAATGGATCCAAGGAGAATTTTGATGAGGAACAGGATATAAGCATGGCCTTAAGGTGTCCCCCCACAGATTACTTATTGGTTACAAGAGGACAAAAATGTTAACTGTACAGGGAAGAAATAGGACAACTTCTTGATTGTGTGACCAGAATTAACTTCAGATGGACAGATGAACATCATATGCCTCTAGATGTAATAGTCTGGGAAAGACAGCATCACATATGTAGGATTCTGACTGGGAATGAATAACCAGAATTTAATCATAAGGTAACATAAGACAAACCCAAGATGGGGAGCATTCTATTTTCAATAGCCTATTTTCTTAAAAAATGTCTATGTCATGAAAGATTGCAGAAGGTTTCCAGATTAAAGGAAACTAAAGAAACATGACGGCTAAAAGCTTTTGATGCAGACAAGTATTTGAAAAACTATAATTACTTTAGTTGATACCACACACACACACACACACACACACACACACATACATTCATCCACAATTTCAGACCCAACAGTAGCTGCTAATGTCGATTTTAGAGCAGTCATAGCTCAGATGAGTTTGGGTAGAGGCATGCTAGGACTTCAGCAACATCAGTCAGCAAGTTGTTGTTGTTGTTGTTAGGTCCCATCAAGTCGGTTCCAGCTCATAGCAACCCTATGTACAACAGAATGAAGCACTACCTGGTCCTGCGCCATCCTCACAATCATTATGCTTGAGCCTGTTGTTGCAGTCACTGTGTCAGTCCATCTCATTGAGGGTCTTCCTCTTTCTTGCTGACCCTCTACTTTCACAAGCATGATATCCTTCTCTAGAGACTGATAATATGTCCTGATAATATGTCCAAAGTATGTGAGACAAAGTCTCACCATCCTTGCTTCTAAGGAGCATTCTGGTTGTACTTCTTCCAAGACAGATCGTTCATTCTTTTAGCAATCCATGGTATATTCAATATTCTTCGCCAACACCATAATTCAAAGACGTCCATTCTTCTCTGGTCTTCCTTATTCATTGTCCAGCTTTCACATGCATATGAGGTGACTGAAAACACCATGGCTTGGGTCAGGTGACATCTTCAAGGTGACATCTTCGCTTTTTAACACTTTAAAGAGATTTGTTGCAGCACATTTGCCCAATGAAATGCGTTGTTTAATTTCTTGACTGCTGCTTCCATGGGTGTTGATTGTGGATCCAAGTAAAATGAAATCTTAGACAACTTCAATCTTTTCTCCATTTATCATGATGTTGCTTATTGGTCCAGTTGTGAGAATTTTTGTTTTCTTTATGTTGAGGTATGATCCATACTGAAGGCTGTAGGCTTTGATCTTCATCAGTAAGTGCTTCAAGTCCTCTTCACTTTCAGCAAGAAAGATTGTGTCATCTGCATAACGCAGGTTGTTAATGAGTCTTCCTGCAATCCTGATGCCCCATTCTTCTTCATATAGTCCAGCTTCTTGATTATTTGCTCAGCATTCAGATTGAACAAGTATGGTGGAAAGATACAACCCTGATACACACCTTTCCTGACTTTAAACTATCCCTTTGTTCTATCCAAATGACTGCCTCTTGCTCTATGTACAGGTTCCTCATGAGTACAATTAAGTGTTCTGGGATTCCCATTCTTTGCAATGTTTTCCATAATTTGTTATGATCCACACTGTCAAATGCCTTTGCATAGTCAGTAAAACACAGGTAAACATTTTTCTGGTATTCTCTGCTTTCAGCCAAGATGCATCTGACATCAGCAATGATATCCCTGCTTCCACATCCTCTTCTGAATCCAGCTTGAATTTCTGGCAGTTCCCTGTCAATGTACTGCTACAGCCGCTTTTGAATGATCTTCAGCAAAATTTTACTTGTGTGTGATATTAATGATATTGTTCGATAATTTCTGCATTTGATTGGATCACCTTTCTTTGGAATAGGCATAAATATGGATCTCTTCCCATCGGTTGGCCAAGTAGCTGCCTTCCAAATTTCTTGACATAGATGAGTGAGCACTTCCAGCGCTGCATCTGTTTGTTGAAACATCTCAATGGTATTCTGTCAATTCCTGGAGCCTTGTTTTTCACCAATGCCTTCAGTGCAGCTTGGACCTCTTCCTTCAGTACCAGTACCAGTTCTTGATCATATGCTAGCTTCTGAAATGGTTCAACGTCAACCAGTTCTTTTTGGTGTAGTGACTCTGTATATTCCTCCCATCTTCTTTTGATGTTTCCTGTGTCATTTCATAATTTCCTCATAAAATCCTTCAGTATTGCAGTTCCAGGCTTGAATTTTTTCATCCATTCTTTCAGCTTGAGAAATGCTGAGTGTGTTCTTCCCTTTTGTTTTTCTAACTCCAGATCTTTGCACATGTTGTTATAATACTTTACTTTGTCTTCTCGAGCTGCCCTTTGAACTCTTCTGTTCAGCTCTTTTACTTCATCATTTCTTCCATTTGCTTTAGCTACTTGACATTCAAGAGCAAGTTTCAGAGTGTCTTCTGACATCCATTTTGGTCTTTTCTTCCTTTCCTGCCTTTTTAATGACTTCTAGCTTTTCTCACGTATGATGTCCTTGATGTCTCCACAACTTATCTGGTCTTTGATTATTAGTGTTCAATAATCTGTTCTTGAGATGGCCTCTAAATTCAGGTGGAATTTGGCTCTTGTGGACTTATTCTAATTCTCTTCAGCTTCCACTTGAACTTGCATATGAGGAAATGATGGTCTGCTCCGCAGTTGGCCTCTGGCCTTGTTCTGACTGAAGATATTGAGCTTTTCCATTGTCTTTTTCCACAAATGTAGTTGATTTGATTCCTGTATATTCCTTCTGGAGAGGTCCACATGTATAGTTGCCATTTATATTGTTGAAAAAAGAAGAAATTCACAAAAGAGGAAATACAAATGGAAAATAAACTCATTGGAAAAGATGTAACCTTCTTACTAAGAAAAGAAGATGAAAATTACACTAAAATGAGATACTCTTTTTTGTGAAATTGTTAAAGGTTAAATAAAAACTTTTTTTTATACTTAAAGCTAGCAAATTAAGATAGATTCTTTTATATATTCCTGATATAAATATTCACTCCCCCACACATCTGTCAGTTTGTTGTACTGTGGGGGCTTGCATGTTGCTGTGATACTAGAAGCTATGCCACTGGTATTCAAATACCAGCAGGGTCACCCATGGGGGATGGGTTTCAGCTGAACTTCCAGACTAAGACAGACCAGAAAGAAGGACCTGGCAGTCTACTTCTGAAAAGAATTAACCAGTGAAAACCTTATGAATAGCAGTGGAACATTGTCTGATATAGTGCCAGAAGATGAACTTCTCAGGTTGGAAGGCACTCAAAATACAACTGGGGAAGAGTTGCCTCCTCAAAGTAGAGTTGCCCTTAGTGACGTGACACGACTCAAAATGAGAAGAAACAGCTGCTAACATCCATTAATAATCAGAACATGGAATGTACAAAGTATGAATCTAGGAAAATGGGAAATCATCAAAAATGAAATGGATCTCCTAGGCATTAGTGAGCTGAAATGGACTGGTATTGACCATTTTAAATCAGACAATCTATGATCTACTATGCTGGGAATAACAACTTGAAGAGGAATGGTGTTGCATTCATCTTCAAAAAGAACATTTCAAGTCAGCAAGTAGAAAAGAGAAAAAGCCAGTACAGTTCAGTCAACAGACATTCTTTGGAGTACTTAATTCAGTGCTAGGCATGGTACTAAGCACTGGGGTATAGGGATAAATAAAACATGGCCCCTGTCCTCAGGGAGCTCACAGTCTAATGGAGAATGAAGATAATAAATCTCCCACAGTACATTGTAAGAAGTGCTACAATAAAGGACAGTATCTGCTGCCATGCAGTATATCCATCAGAAAAGGAGGGAGGAGTAGAGAGTCAACATTTAGGCTGAAAATCAATATGGTGTGATGGATATGAGCTCAGGCTTGGCTCTAGGCCTGGCTTTACCTCTTAATAGCTGTGTGACTTGGAGAAGGGTCCTTAACCTCCCTAAGCCTTCATTTTTTAAATGAAGATATTAATAGTATAACTTCAGGATTATAATGAGGATTAAATGAGATAATACATGTAAAGAACTTTGCTCAATTGCCTGGACCACACATACCTGACTTGTTACAGAGCCTAACACCTAGCAGATGCTCAGAATAAAAACAATGGTAAATACTGAGCAGAATGACAACTCCTCATTACAAGGCCAGCTCTACAACAGTATTCTACTGTATTCAAAGGATATGGAGATCTTCAGTGGGGCCCAAGGTGAAGGTGATTATGGATGTCCAATCCAGCAGGCCTTGCAGCAGGAGGAAGCCCAGGTCGTTTATAACTAGACCCCAGCCAGGGCTTGGGCTGGAGATGAGATAGGTTTGGGGAGTTGGAGTCAGCACTCCAGAGCAGGGATCATCAGTACAGCAGGATATCAAGACCAATATTAACCAAGCATAGGCTGTTAACACTGATCAGTACTCATTTGGAAACCAAGACAGACTTCAGCCTGCTCGTGCAAAGCAGTGGTAAATCCAGCAGCTTTGCATGACTAGGAAAGGCAGAGGTAGAAGAAAGAATAATTACTATTTGTCATGTCCTTCCTGTGTGCTCTCTCCAGTCCTTACTACAGCACTGTGAGGTAGGCAGCATTAGCTCACATTTCAGCTGAGAAAGCTGAGGCTCAGAAAAGACAAAACAGGTCACCTAGAGTCACTCAGGTAGTGGTAGAGACAGGATTCAATTCCAGATCTGTCTGTGTGCAAAGTTTTGGGTGCTATCCCCTTGTAACAGCTGGAGAGGAATCACCATCCCATCACCTGCTCTTTCATTATACCCAGGCTCCAGCGGGGAAAATGAGACGGGACAGCGATGGCCAGGCCAGGCTTATGGTGAGTTCCTGCAGAGGGATTTCTCTGAGGCCTGTGAGTACTACCACACTGAGAGCCTGCAAGGCCGTAGCAAGCAGGAGCTGGTACAAGCCTACATGGATCTGGAGAGGTGGCTGTTGCAGGCTGAGAAGGAGATGCAGAGGCTGCAGCAGCTGCAACAGCATACCAACCGGGAGCCCTGTCGGCAGGTAGAAGAGCTGGCCGCTGAGGTGGAGAGGCTCCAGACCAAGAACCAACAGCTTTGGCAGGAGAATGAAATGTGGAACCAAGAGGGTGGCAGCTGTGGTGAGGAACTGGGCACCTGCGGTTGCCCCCTCAGCCAGGCTGAGCCAAGGAGAAGGTGCCATTTCATATGCACTCAGGCTAGCTGGGTCCCAAGGAGGCAGGGGGAAGATGAAACACATTCTCAGCACCCTGTGCCCTCTGAGAACAGCTGAAATTGGTTCATACTTCTACTTTGTCATTTCCACAATTTCTTCTCTGATGTCATCTTATTTTTCATAAAGATATTAAAAGGTCTTGGCGAGACAAAAAAAAAATGCTGTGGGTGACCAGCCCTGCGTGCTGGTCATCCCCTCTGGCAACTCATATCCAAACCAAACCTGATCTTGGGTTCTGCAGCTTTATAGAAAAGGGAAACCACCCACAGGTGAGGCAACCCTAGGATTCCTTTGGCATCCCACTCAACAGTGAGGAGCAGCCTGATAGAATGGAGAAGGACTGGGAGAGCTTAGGCAAGATACTTAACTTCTAAGCCTTAGCCTGCCCTTCTGTCAGTGGGTTAACCTGCTACCTACCTCCTAGCTTTGGTTGTAAAGGTTCAGTGAAAGAACTGTCTATGTAAAGCCCCTAGCACAATGCCTTGTAGATAGTAGGCACCCCACAAATATTTCTACAATGTTCTCTTAGTGCCAGTTGGCTAGAGTGTTAATCTCTAAGAAAATCCTTCTGGTTCCTATTATAAAGTCAGTGTTTCAGGGGAACGCAAATGTCCATGTGGATTTCTGTAACCATATGTAGCTTGATAATAAAAATTGCAATGACTCTAATACAGTCCTTCTTATATGAGAAAGGAGTTTTCATTTAATGCACACATGTAAAGTGTAAGTATATTTAGTTCTTACGAATAAGAATTACAGTGTGACCAGAGTGGTTTGTGGGATTTTTGTTTTGTCTTTTTGCCTACTGAAAGGTTTTCTTTCAAGTTGAAGCCAGCCTTGCTTAGCAGATCATTTTGCCAAGAAGCACATGACGGGATTTTAATTTTGACCAAAAATACTTCCCATATTTGAAGAACATAAATCTGGCTTTCAAAAAGCCAAAGAGAACAAAAGCCGGGGGCAGGAGGTGGAGAAGACAAAAATGACACAGTGGTGTGGCACAGTACAGAACTACAGTAAACCACAGTGCCCTGTGCTAGAGTGTGCTAAGGTCTGGATGAGGCATCTAGAAGGCACGCCCAGACTGGGCAATTGGTCTTTATATCCAGACCAAATGGTCTTAATATCCAGACAGTGTTGCCAGTTGAATTGGGAAGTTGAGGAATAAGGGAACAGAAGTTCCAAGGGAGCAGTAAAAATACTGTAAGATGGCCCTGTGAACTCCCAGGTTTGGAGCTACCAAATCAGCAGGTGAGAGTAATGAGCTAGAACATTTGGATTTTAATGTTGGTGCAAAGGACAATCAAGTCGTTCAGGATGGCTTATCTGTGAGCTCTTGGAGGGCACAGACTCTCTTAGGGCCTTGTGTTCTCTGCACCTGAACAGTTCCTGGCCCATAAAGGTTGCTCAATAAATAAATAAATGAATGGATTCCGGAACACATGACATTTTTCTGCAAAAAGAAGACTGGTTGAACTAAAAATATCTCGAAGGCCTCCCACTTCCAAGTCAAATAATCTATGATGTGTGTTAATGTGCCTTAATTTAAACTAAAACCACCTGCCATCGAGTCAGTTCTGACTCATGGCAACCCCATGTGTGTTAGGGTAGAACTGCTCCCTAGGGTTTTAAGGCTGTGACCTTTCGGAAGCAGATCACCAGTCTTTTTTTTCCGAGGTGCCTCTGGTTAGACTTAAATCTTCAACCTTTCCATTTGCAGCCTAGCGCATTAACCATTTACAGCACCCAGGGACTCTGCCTTAATTTAAGAGAGTGTCAAAAACTTAAAAATGTGACTTGGTCATTAAGGGTTAAAAGAATCATGCCTTGTACCCAACGACTTGCTTTTAGTGTTTTACCGCACACACACATATGCATACACACACTCTTTTATTTTGGGTTGTAATTCAAGCTCAGAAACCTTTTGAAAATTTTCAGTGTTTTTACAGACCATTTCCTGCATGATATCTTATGGGAAACCAATCGCCTCGTTGTTCACCAGGGCTGCGGTGCACATGCTTTCAGATTTCAAGGGCATACAAAACTTCCCATCAAAGGATTTAAAATGAAGGGCAAACAAGAAACTAATGACTGAGCAGAACTGTGTAATGTAAGATGGGACTTCTGATGAATTACAGAAAAATCTTCGTGCTGTCTTACATTTCCATAAATACGTTTAACTGCTATTGACAGTAATAAGAGGGAGCCTTGAATATAAAAAGTTTTTTTTCTTTTCTGATGTCTAGAGGGAGAACTTAAAAAGAAAAAACATTTTTAAAAAAGGATGTTTCTCCAGTACTTCTGAATATTTGACAATTGCATAAAATTTGTAATATAAAAATAAGTAAAAACAAAAATTTCTGCTAAAAAAACAGACAATTTAGCATTAACTTATCCATTTTACAGTCAATTTCTATTATGCATAGAAAATAATTTAAAAAGAGATAAACAGACAAAAAAATCAAACTCATTGTCATCAAGTCCATTACAGCTCATGGCAAGCCCATGTGTTACAGAGTAAAACTGCCCCATGGGGTCTTCTTGGCTGTAATTGTTACAGAAGCAGATTGCTAGGTCTTTCTTCTGGGGCACCACTGGGTGGGTTCGAACTGCCAACTGTTAGGTTAGTAGTTGAGGGCAAACCATTTGTGCCATCTGGGGACATTTAAGGAGCCCTGGTGGCACAGTGGTTAAGAGCTTGGCTGCTAACCAACAGGTTGGCAGTTTGGATCCACAAGCAGCTCCTTGGAAACCCTAATGGGGCAGTTCTACTCTGTCCTGTTAGGTCGCCGTGACTCAGAATCGACTCGATGGCAATGGGTTTGGTTATTTGGGTTTGGGGACCTTTAAAATCATATGTAGCATAAATTATGTAAAGACAGTTTTTATTTGCTTAAATCATGGCTTAAGCCTTGATTACAAGTGTTTCCTTATTAAAATCTAGGATGAGCTTGGCTCCCTGCCATACGATTTTAATTCATGTTTGAAATGCAAAACGTTTTATTTGTTAATGTCTAGTATTTAGGCAAAACCAGTAAAGATGCCTTACATTTGAATATTTCTTTACAGTTTCTATATTGATTGCACACACATTATCTCAGCTAGTCCACACAATAAATTGGCAAGGTAGGCCTGACAAGCGGTGGGATCCCATTTTACAAAAACAGAAACCACAGCTCCAAGTGTTTACATGATTGGTGTAAGATCACTTAGCTGGAATGTGGAGGCAGGACGGCTCCGCTACCTCTTCCTAAATAAATTCAATTAGCTTATTTATAAAACAGAGGATGATTCATTACTTTGCTAATTGCTCTGTCCTCCATGATTTTCCTCTTTAACATGATATAGTATAACATGCCAGAATGCTCCTTAGAAGCCAGGATGGCGAGAGTACATCTTGCATAATTTATACTTGTTATCAGGAGGGACCAGTCCCTGGAGAAGGACATCATGTTTGATAAAGTAGAGGGTCATCAAAAAAGAGGAAGACCCCCAACGAGATGGACTGACACAGTGGCTGCAACTATGGGCTCAAGCATAACAATGGTTGTGAGGATGGTGCAAGACCGGGCAGTGTTTCGTTCTGTTGTACATACGGTTGCTATGAGTCAGAACCAACTCAGCAGCACCCAACAACAACAACAATATAAATATCTAGGAGACCTCTTCTGATGCTCATTGGTTAATCCAAATACTGCATTACTTCTGTAGCCAAGCAGAGTGGTAAAGTGAGAAAGCCTTGGGCCATGTAGTCACTGAGTCCTGTCTTCAAATCAAAGCTTCACTACTTACTAATCTATACCCTGTGTGAACTCTTGCACAAATCAGTTAACCTACTAGTCTCTATTTCTTATCTATAATGTCAGAGTAAGAAAATCTGCACCTTGAGGCTGATGTGATGATTAAAATGGGATGATGTGTGAAGTACCTGGCACCGTGCCCAACATAAAGCAGAAGTGCAACAAATATCAGTCTTTTTCTCTTCAACCAATCCATATTTATATTAAATAATGCACATTATATATATTTGTAAATGGCAGAAACTTTTGGACACCAACTGAAAGGACAACCCTGACACCAGCTGCTCCCCGTAAGGCACTCTCTCTACTGGGTTCCATAATTCATTGGAACAATCACAGAGAACTCATGGAAACAACATAACTGCAATAACAACTTCAACAACAGAGAAGAATATAAACAGAAACAAAGATATGCAAAGGGCAAGGTTCGAGAGTGGTCCTAGCACAGGACCTCAGTGTCTAAAGGAGACCGACCCACCTACCCTTCCCAAAAACCAATGTTCATTCTCACCCATCAGGAAACTTCACATAGGAAACTCAATAATGTCACTTGGCAGACTTGGCTATTGGTCGCTCTTCTCAGCTTCCCTGCCAGGGTTTGGTCTTTACACTCTGCAGCCACTCTCTGCGTCCACTCATTGTCTCTGCTTCTTCTGGTACCATCAGAGCTGCTGCCTCCATCACTGTCACAGGTTTACTCAGTCTGGGAGAGTCACAGCATAGGGTCCCCGTAGGACCCAGGATGCAGTCCTCTCCTGCTCTCTTGCCTCTCCTGGTTCTCCTCAATCAGGAAGCCCCACCTGAGCCTCTGTGCTTAGGGCTTTTGTCAATCACTGGGTTGGGGGTAGAGGGTCAGCCAATCTCTGTAAAGGCCAGCTACAGGGTGGGGCCCTCCCAGCCAATCTCTCTAAAGGTCAGATGCTGCGTGGGGCTTTGGAACCAGCACCAAGGGCCAAATTGCTTAATTTTTTTTTTAATAAAATGATTCCACACTACAATATTGTATGTAGAGTTTCTGAGGAATTGCTTCCAATCAAGTTGGATGACTTTATATCCAGTTTGTATAGGCAAACTATCCATGTTCCACCAACAATAATCAACTATTATTACACTTCTACTGTGTCAAGTAAAACTGTGCTCCATAGGGTTTTCAATGGCTAATTTTTCAGAAGTAGCCCTGTCAATGCATAAAGGGGCCAGCATCAGGTTGAGGAGACACGGCCTGTACAAAAAAAAAAGGACTAACAACCACAGAAACCTAGCTCTAGGTGCCCAGTGAGCACACACGTTGATGGGTGCTGCAGGTGGTCAAAGGATGCCAGTCACCTAAGTCTGTCTGGGAAGGCTCATCTCAAAATAGGGGACCTGCTTTTCTCAGCTCTGCTAGGCTATGGGTGCCAAAGGTCTTTGGCCTGCAGGCTCAGCTGTACGCCACCTCCAAGATAACTTGGCTAAGGCAGGCCGTACACTCTAATTCAGACCAGCCCCAACCCTTCTCCAGCCAGGGCATCTGGAATTAGCCTTTCTGCCCTTAACCAAGTTTTCAGGGTGCCAGGGGTGAGCCCTGTGTACCTGGAGCCTCACCAAACCACAGGCTTCTCCCCCCAAAAGACAAACCTGTTTGTCTAGTCTGGTTTGACTCCTTGAACTGGTTACACTATCCTTATGCTAGGCACAAAGAAAGTGTCCAGTCCTCTCACAGGGTCCACTGCATTAGTCCTAAGCCAATTGTCAAATTACATACAGGTTTCATACTTATGCACTTACACATTACATACATATGTAAACACTTCTTTCTACTTGTGATCCTTTTGGGCTAGGCCTCATTTACTTATTGTTTCATTTCTGGCCTCACAACTGCATTCAAATCTGACTTTTTCTTCCTGGGTAAAACCTGGCTGTCCTTCAACTATAGGTTAAATTTTTCTTCCTGCTTCTCTGGCTTACATATCACTTCTATCCTACATAGCCTCAGCAACCTGTATCTCAAGTTGAATCATATTATTGTTGTTATGTGCCATCAAGTCGATTCTGACTCATAGTGACCCTATAGACCAGAATAGAACCACCCCATAGGATTTCCTAGGCTGTAATCTTAACGAGAGCAGATTGCTGCGGAGCAGCTGGTGGGTTCGAACTGCTGACTTTTCGATTAGCAGCTGAGCACTTAACTATCACACCACCAGGGCTCCTTAAGTTATACCATAGGGAAGGTTTATCTGCCTACGCTTAGCAAACAGAAACTGGTAATGAGTGTCTAATTGGTCCCTCAGTTTCCTGGCCGGGGCCAGAGTCCTGCCTTGAATTTTAGGCTGCTTGGATGGAGCACTGATACATTATACATTATGTATAGCCCTGATCAGCTCTTTCCCCCAGGGCGCAAATGCAGTTCCCTGTAATTCTCCAGTCCCCAACCTGGGCCTGCTTTAGCCCAGATAGACCTCCCAGAGAGAATCCAAGGGACTTGCAGCATCTTTCTGACTAGAAACTTCTATACCATCTTCAGTAACTACTAAAGATGTTCTCTCCTTGAGTATTTCCTGTTCTACTGCACGATAGTATTTCATTTCCTGCCCCCGTGCGGTTGAGTGGGGTCTTGTTACCAGTTCTGTCTAATGAGCTATGAGAAATAATGTGTGTTGTTACTGGACCAAGTCTTTGATTGTTGGTGCAAGACTTCCTTGAGCTTTCTTGTCTCCTACATATCAACCAGCATTGTTCCAGATAGGAGTTCTCCCTCAGCCTGGGTTCCAGAGTGAAAAGACTCAGAGCAGAGCTTCCAACCAGCCAACAATGAACGCAGCATGAATGAGAAACAAAGCTTTGCTGTTGAAAACATGGAGATTTTAAGGTTATTTCTTACCTAGCATAATTTACTCTTTCTAGCTGACATGCCTCATAAAATGCTATTAGACCCACACTGATCCATATTGAGGTTAAGTTTGCCATGATCAGAACAACTGGCTCAGTCTTGCTTGGGGCAAGAGTTTCCCAAAAGTATGTTTATCAGCTGTGATGGTGTTTTAAAAAACCTTTTGCCACCGAGTCGATTCCAACTCATGGTGACACTATAGGACAGAACAGAACTGCCCCACAGAGTTTCCAAGGAGCAGTTGGTGAATTCGAACTATTGCCCTTTTTGGTTAACAGCCAAGCTCTTAACCACTGTGCCACCGGGATGGTATTTAGCTGTAGGTAATAGTAACCCATCTGACAGTGACTTATATGATATTTGTTATTTCTGCAACAAAGATAGGTAGTTACCAACTTGAACTGTGGATTCAAGAATTCTATTAAACATCTAAGCCCTTTTCATCTTTCCATTCCCCCAGCCTCAGCCCACTGGCTTTGGAGCTCTGATTTGTCATTTCCTGATTATAAGATGGCTACCACCTTTACAGGAATCTTGTTTTCACGCAACAGCATCCAAAACATAACAGGACCTCCTCTCTATGTTACCCTCTTTTATCAAGGAACAGCCTCCCAGCAGACTTCTCGTTAGGTCTTATTGGCCAGATTCTGCCTCACAGGCCTGCCACTGGGCCAATCCCTGGCAAATGAGAATGGGGTTGCCAAGACTTGCTTAGAGAACTCGTGGTACGTTCCCTAGGACTGGGTATATTGCTGTTCCAATGAAATCATGGCTATGTGACAAAAGGACAAAATGGCTGTTGTGTAGGCATCCAACAGTGTCTTACAGAATAATAAGTTTTACTTGAAAAAAGGTCCATGGTCAAGTACATTTGGGAAACACTGAGTTAAACAGGTTTTGTTACTGTAGAATATCTTAGAATATTCTTTTAAAATGCTTATGTGCATTGTGAATCTCCTAGAGAGAGATAAGTTATGAAGCATTTCCCAAACTTATTCCATCAGAGAATAAGTTCAAATCATTGTACTGGATGTGTATAGAACCATCACAGTAATTTGTACCCTAATTAACTGAAAGTTTGTAATGTTTTGGGATGAATTGTATTGACGTTTTCTTTCAAGTTATCTGTGAATGGGGGCTTATTCAGCAAATTAATGGCCATTATACATTAAATTTGATTGTTTTACCAAATTTCTTGTTGTTGTTAGGTGCTGTTGAGTTGATTTCGACTCACAGAGACCCCATGTGGCATAGCAAAACTGTCCTATGGGGTTTTATAGGCTGTAATCTTTACCAGAGCAAATCACCAGGTCTTTCTACCACAGAGCCTCTGGATGAGTTCGAACCACCAACCTTGCAGTTACCAGCCCAGAGCTTAACCGTTGCACCACCCTGAAAACAAAATGTTTTTCATTACTTTACTATGTCAATTATTATCTTACAAATAGATGTTGCTAATTATCTCTAGTCATTAAAAATAAGCTCAAATATGACCTCTGTTTAGAAATACCTTGTCAGAAGTCTTTTAATTAAATCAAAATGTACTTTCGGTTAAATTAAATTGTTACTCTGGCAGTACCACAGGTCAAACTATTAAAGGAATAGCAAATGTCAAATATTAACTAATAATACAGTCCTGCATTTCTCTGTGATCTTTTTAAATTTGGTATTTCCATTCAATCTAACTGCTAAGTCTTCTTCCTCTCTTAGGCATTCCAGGTCAGAAACTCCCTACTAACACACAGCAGGATGAAGATGTCTCTCCCATCCCACTTACCACCCCTCCCTGTGTAATCCTATCTCTAAGGCACACATACATATAGCACAGACAACCTTAAAATATGATTAGGTCTTTGGCTCAAAAAATAAAAACTCTTTCCTTGAGACTAAGCAAATACCAAAGGATAATGTAGCTAATATTGGCTATTTTTCAAACACATGGAGTTTCTAATACTAAATTTTATGAGTTGCTTCAAAGTTGTGCTAATTTAAATTTCAGTATTGTAGAGAAATTTCAGTAACATCCTTTTGACAATGTACTTCTAAGTTTTTAGTTTATTATACTTTAATGGATTTGGAAGAAGTTTCAGCATATGCTGTAAGATAAATACTTGTTCCAATTAAAAAGACTTGAAGAAACCATCCGTACAATTGGGCTCATGTTAACAACAAGCATGTTTTTATTTTTTTGCAAAAATGTGCATTTTCTTATTTTTTACATCTACATAATAATTTTGTTAAAGTATAATTTCTAAAACATATGGCTTAGCTGTTCTACACAGGTGTTATATAGAGCTGGAGAACATACTGTGCTTATATGTATTCAAGCATATGTTTCAATCCTACTCTTACAACAAACACTTCATAGACTTCCTACTATTTATACCAGGAACATATATTTCGCCTTGATATCACCTGCTCTTTTTAGTACAGGGACTTACAAGGAAATTTCTGGGAGCAAATAAAATCTACAGGAAATAAATACAATGTTGACTTTGTTTTAAAGGTGATTGAGTTGGAAAGGAAGTGGTTACAAAAAAATTTACGACTGTAATTATAGAATGAGATAACAATTGTTACACTTCTAAATCTTTCCTTATTGTTTCAGGCTCCCCATAATCTTTTTGCACTTGTAAGGAAATATAACTCAGTGTCTTGCAAATTATTTTTTTCATACCATAGCTTCGTCACAACTCTCATTTTCGAGAATGACAGTCTATGTACCGATAAGAATAAGTGCTTATAATACTAGGTAAGTACACATCCCCCTTAATTTTCACAACAACCTTAAGTGGTCAGTACAATTAACATCTCTATGTTATAGGTCGAAATTGACTTGATGGCACACAGCAACAGCAACAATAATTTTATAGGTGAGGAAAACGAAGCACAGATCACACAAGAACCCTGGCTTAAGTTCTTAACTCTTGTTGTTAGTTGCCAGCCAGTCAGTCCTGACTCATAGTGACATTATGTACAGTAGAATACCAGTGACATAGCTTCCAGCATCGTAGCAACACACAAGCCACCACAAACTGACAGACGGGGGTGGTCTTAACCATTACCTTACACTTAATGAGAGCAACGTTTGATTTACCGACTAGATAACTCTGCAACATACTGGTCAAATCATATTTCTGAAAATGTATTCAGCCAAATCCTCTTACCCTGGACCTGAATCTGGGGTGACAACATACTGTAAACTACTCTTTTGGAGAAATAAATGTCTTTGTTCCTCAATAGGGAGAAAGAATAAAAGGAAGTCTCCTTAAAATTGGAGAGACTGTAGGGTCATAAAAGTTGCCATCTAAGGTCAGATCCATGGTCCTTCTAACCCAGTGATTCTCAACCCCAGCTGCACATTAGAATCACCTGGTGAGCTTTTCCAACTACCTAAGCTTGGGCTCTACCTCCAGAGATTCTGACTGAATTGTTCAGGTATGTGGGTTGGCATTATGGTATGTTTGGAAATCTCTCCAGGCAATTATAATGTGCAGCTGTCATAAAGAACCACTGCAATCTAACTATGGCTCTGTTACAGATTGAATTATGTCCCCCCAAAACGTGTGCCAACTTGGCTACGCCATGATTCCCAGTATTGTGCCATAGTCTACCATTTTGTCATCTGATGTGATTTTCCTATGTGTTGTAAATCATACCTCTATGATGTTAATAAGGCAGGATTAGAGGCAATTATGTTAATGAGGCAGGATTCAATCTACAAGATTAGGTTGTATCTTGAGTCAAACTCTTTTGAGATATAAAAGACAGAAGCGGGCACAGAGATAGGAGGACCTCATGCCATCAAGAAAGAGTGCCAGGAGCAGAGACATCCTTTGGACCCAGGGTCCCTGTGCTGAGAAGCTCCTAGGCCAGGAAAAGATTGATGACAAGGACTTTCCTCCAGAGCCAATAGAGAGACAAAGCCTTCCCCTGGAGCTGGTACCCTGAATTTGGACTTCTAGCCTATTAGACTGTGAGAGAATAAATTTATCTTTGTTAAAGCCATCAACTTGTGGTATTTCTGTTATAGCAACACTAGATAACTAAGACAGGCTCTAAAGCCAAAGAAGAAAAAAAAAAACCCAAGCCAGGTGCCATTGAGTAGATTTCAACTCACGGCGACCTTACATATTGCAGAGTAGAACTGTGCTTCATAGGGATTTCAAGGCTGTGACCTTTTGGAAGCAGATCAGCAGGCCTTTCTTCCGAGCATCTCTGGGTGGGTTCAAACCACCAACCTTTTGGTTAGTAGTTGAGTATTTAACTGTTTGCGCCACCCAGGGACTCCAGCTATGACTCTAGCCTCATGCTGTCTTTCGGAGGGGACACTGTGGAGCAGCAATGAGAGGGACTGACCAGGGAGAGAATATTTTTCAAGAAATATACCTAAAAACACCATCACCAACAATAACAAAACACTAAATGCCAGACATGTCAGACAAATTACTTATTTAATCCACTAAAAACACTATAAAGGAGATACTATTATTCTCATTTTTATAGATGAATAAAGCACAAAGAAGTTAAACATGATTTACAGAGCCAATAAACAGTGAATTCAGGATTCAAACTAGGTCTGTATAAATACAAAACCCATACTGTGTGCTATGTCACACTTCAGATACATTTTTTTCTCCTGGTTCTTAGCTAAAAGTAAGCTGCTGTCTAAATTGAGCAGATAACTGTGTAGTAACAGCCTGTGGTGACAAACAGTTTCAATATTCTTCATCAAAGTGGCACCTCTGGGGAAGCAAACAGTTCCAGGCTTATTTTTGCAGGTGAGGTTAAAAAGGTAAAGGTGATTGTGACTGACTTGAGAGTGTTTCATAGGAATATTGGTTGCTCAGAATTATTAGTTAGCATTTTAAAATAAGGTATACATTTTAAGTGCAATGAGCAATATTTCCTACCCATTAAAAAAAAAAAAAAGTTGTTGTCAAATTGATTCCAACTCCTGACAACCCCATGAGTAGAACTATACTCCAGAGAATTTTTAATGGCTGATTTTTGGAAGTAGATTTTCAGGCCTTTCTTCTGAGTTTGATTGCCATAAACTACTTCTTTCAGCAGTAGAGAATCTAGGCTTTCTATAGAAATTGCTTAGTGGACTCCATATGGTGGAAAGGAAGAACTGACTGACTTGTCCTAAAACTGCTTTTGCAAAGTCCTTCACATAAGAATGAGAAAATGTCAACTGTTCAGGTCAAAGAATGTGGTGGAAGCCTCTTCTCTATCCCAGCCCCCACAAAAAACAAAAAAAAAAAAAAAACATACCTTGTCACTAGCTGTCCCTCAGACTGGCGAAAGTGCTTAGTAAGCATCTGAGTGGAGTTGAAAGGAATGAGTTAGGCACTCTTTTAGCTATAAAGCGTGTGTCATTATAATTACATATTATTACTATTACTTTCTCCTTTTAAAAGAAATCTCTTGGATTATCCTTCCACTCTGAGTCTAGGTTCTAATTACATCTAACAGCTTCCTGGCTATCCTTTATGTATCCAGTCCCTCTTTTCTTTAATCTAGCATGACTATTATTGCCAATCTCATCATCAACATTCCCACTCCGTCTTTCATGTTGGTCTCCTGCTTGTAAGGGTAAAATAAGACAAAAGAGGGCCCTTGTTAAATCTTAAGTGAGAATATGAGAGTAGAGACCCTCATCACTGTGGTGGAGTTGTGAGAAACTGAAAGACAAATGCAAGAATGACGTTCTGGAAGCAATGTCAAGGCCAAGGGTGGAGCAGCAGGACAAGCCAGGTTGTTATTCCAAGGGGCCAGTGAGCAATGGATGTGAGGTATGGAGCCTGTCTTAGTTATCTAGCGATGCTATGACATAAGTACTACAAATAAGTGGCTTTAACAAACAGAAATTATTCTGTCAGAGTTTAGGAGGCTAGAAGTCCGAATTCAGGGTGCTAGCTGTAGGGGAAGGCTTTCTCTCTCTGTTGCCTCTGGAAGCAGGTCCCTGTCTCTTTGAGCTTCTGCTCCTGGGAGATCTTCATGTGGCTTGGCATCTCTCTTCCTTCATCTCTGCTTCTGCTCTTTTGTTTAATCTCTTTTATACAGGCAGTCCCCGGAGTTCCATTCCTAAATTTGTCTTCAAGTTGAATTTGTACATAAGTTGGAACAGTTAGGTATGGTTCGCATCTAAAGTTAGTTAGTCAAATGTTGGTCTTAGTATATGGCATATAGTGTACTTTTCTATGCATAAAAAACATTAAAGAAACACTTCCAGGTACACTAAAACATCTTTAAAATAATAATACAGTAATAATAATGTTTTGATGTGTGTTGCAAAGTAGCACCAGTCTGTTATTATGAACCATTGTGTTTACCTCAAATTTTTAATATAATAGACTTTACTGGGCTTGATTCATAACTATGGGTTGTACCTAAGTCAAAAGTTTATAACCCGGGACTGCCTGTGTCTCAAAAGAGATTGACTCAAGATACACCTTATGCTAATCTTACCTCATTAACATAACAAAGACAACCCATTCCTAAATAGGATTATAAGCACAAACACAGAGGTTAGGATTTACAACATATATTTTTGGGAGACATAATTCAACCCATAGCATTCCACCCAATGGCCTCCCAAAATTCATGTCCTTGCCACCTTCAAAACACATTTACCCTATCACATCCTCCCAAAAGTCTACAATCAACTCCAAGTCCAAAAGTCCAAAATCTTATCTTCTGAAGCATCTAAATCAAATATAGGTGAGGCTTCAGGCATATTCCATCCTGGAGCAAAATTCCTCTTCATCTGTGAACCAGTGAAATCTAGAATATAAGTTATCTGCTTCCAAAGTGCAATGGTAGAACAGGCACAAGGTAGACATTTCCATTACAAATGGGAGAAATTGGAGGGAAAGAAAGAATAACGGCACCAAACAAGTCCAAAACCCCGCAGAACAAATTACATTAGCTCTCAAGGCTTGAAAATAATTATCTCTTCTCTGAGCCATCTGGGCAATGGCCCTGCCCTCCAGACTCTGGGTGTTGGCCATACTCTCTTGATCCTGGGTGGATGTCCCTTGGCCCTGGGCTTCATTTCTGCCTTCCAGGCCCACTGGAAGAATGGCAACTGTGTTCCCTCGGCTTTGAGTGACCCCATTCTCCTAGTCTATCTGAGTGGTGAACCCACCCCCTTGGCCCTGGCAGACCCCGTTCTTCTGTCTCTTGGGTATGGCAGCTCCACCACCCTGGTACACCTTAATGACAGCCCCACACTCCAGAACCAAGTTGGCAAAGAACTGACTCTTTGAAACCTAGGAGCCTGTGGCCCTACCATTTGAGAACCAGTAGACCCTGGCTGCACCCTTTGAAACCGAGAAGGCCCTGCTTCCTGTGCTCCTTCCAACAGTTCTGCTGATCTCTAAGCTGCTCCAGGGATTTTTTTTTTTTTTCTTTTCTTGGAGGACAACAGATGTAGTTCCTTCCACGTGTTTCCTGCCTGTAGAATTCCAAAAGGCAGACAGCATTCTTTCCTTTTGTTTTTTTCTCTGTCCCCTTCAGACTAAGCTGATAGGTTTTCTGCTGTGGTAGTTAGTTAGATACATCAGTCACAGACTTAATCTCTTTACCACATCCTTGGTAAACATTCTAGGACACATATCCTTAGTTTGTACAACAGAATTTTCCATATCTTTAAGTTCTGTTTTCATTTTGCAGTACATTTTTTTATTTTATTCAAAAATCTTATACACAAATTGTTTTATAATATTAGTTGCAATCCCTCCAATGTGTCAGCACTCTCCCTTTTTGCCTTTCCACCTTGTGTTCTCAGTATCCATTCATTCAGTTTCCCTGTCCCTTCCTGCCTTCTCGTCTTTGCTTTTGGGCAAGTCTTGCCCATTTCGTCTTGTATACTTGATTGAAATAAGAAGCCCCTTTGAGATCTTGCTTCAAAATCTCATCAGCCAGATATCCAAACCAGAAATTCATCACTTAAAAATTCTAGCTTTGGA
>NW_004443939.1:5551340-5557634 GCF_000243295.1 Trichechus manatus latirostris
GGGGTTGTTAACCAATGTCATAAAACAACATGTGTACTACTGTTTCATGAGAAACTATTTGTTCTGTAAGCCTTCACCTGAAGTACAATAAAATTAAAAAAAAAAATTCTAGCTTCCACCAAACATTTGAACATAATTCAGACAAGTTCTTTGCCACTGCATAAAAAGCATCACCCTTCTTCCATTGTCCAATCTCATGATCATCATTTTCTTTTAAAGCCTCACCAGAAGTACATTTAACATCCACATTTCTAGCAACATTCTGTTGCTGGCACCATATGTATTCTCTAAGACGATCGAGACTTTGTGTATAGCTCTCCTAACTTCCTTGGGAGCCCTCATCAGAATTGCCCTTAATGTCCGTAATTCTACCAACAATCTCTTCTAGGCAGTCGAGGCTTTTACTATTAGATCCCTTAAAACTCTTCCAACTTTACCCGCTACCCAATTTCAAATCCACTTCCACACTGTAGGCATTTGTTACAGCTGCACCCCCACTTCTGAGTACCAAATTTTTGTCCTAGTTATCTAGTGCTGCTATAACAGAAAAACCACAAATGGGCAGCTTTAACAAACAGAAATTTATTTTCTCACTGCTTAAGAGGCTAGAAGTCCAAATTCAGGGTGCCGGCTCTAGGAGAAGGCTTTTTCTCTCTGTCGGCTCTGAAGGAAGGTCCTTGTCTCTTTGAGCTTCCGGTCCTGGGAGATCTTCATGTGGCTTAGCATCTCTCTTCCCCCATCTCTGCTTCTGCTCGCTTGTTTAGCTTCTTTTCTATCTCAAAATAGATTGACTCAAGATATACCCTACACTAATCCTGCCTCATTAACATAACAAAGACAACCCATTCCCCAAATGTGATTATAACCACAAGCATAGAGGTTAGGATTTACAACAGATATTTTTAGGGGATATAATTGAATCTATAACAGAGCTCAAGTGAGGAAGGCAGAGAGCAAGGACTCAAGTGAGAGGTGGTCTAAATGAATGCCAGAGACAAAATGCTGATGATAGTAGCATCTTTTTTGGATCAGGTCCTAGCATAAATGAGCCAAGTTTGTTTAAAGGGACTGGAGTGGATACCCCTGTTGTGGCCCCAGTACTCTGGCATACTTCTGAGACAAGAGGTGCTCTTTGGCCTACATAACGCCTAGTGGACCCAACATCGGGTCTGGCTGTTGTGTCACTGAGATTCTGAAACCTCTTCTTCTCATCACATGTTTCTGTCTTACCAGATTCAGATCTATCTGGAACTTTCTAAAAGGCAATGATGCATCACATAAGCCCAAAGAGGCTCTCACCACCACCTACTCCTTCTAACTTTTGCAATATCCAGAAACCCAGGAAAGTTTATGGCATACTGACCATATGACACTCAGGAAAACAGCCAGTGTCTCTGTCTGCGGTGGCACTGGAAAACCTTTCCCCAAGAGTTCCAGTCAGTATGGAGAGCAGGGAATCCCATTATGTCTTTTGTTTCTCTCAGTATCTAACGAGGAAAGAGTAGCCACCTGAGTATTCACAACACAGGAATTTCAACACTGAGAATAGGTTACACAGGATATGAAGAAACTGAGAGCCAAACAAGGGACAGTGAGACAATCCAAAGAATAATAACAGAAGGAAACCATTAAGACCTTAGTCTAGAGGGACAGAGGAAGAGGGGAGATTACTGACCTCTGGCCAAATCTGGGGCCATGGCAGGACTGTTCATGGAGGGGATATAGCTGTTGCTGGAGTCACTGCCCAAGATAGACAGGGAAAGGAAGAAACATTCTGGCTTCTCCCTGCCTCTCACCCTCCAATCTTCTTCCAATGCCTCCCATTGGAAACCAGCTGAAGTGGGAAGTTGAGGTGTAGCCTGCAAGGTTCAGTCCCCTGCAAATACAGAGAGGAGCAGGAAAGGATGAAGAACGGATCTGAAGGTAACATGCCCTGGAGTGACTAACGTCTCCTCTTTGTCAACCTTCAGTACTCGTCAAAATACAAGGCCATCATACATACTTCCATTACAGTATTGCTCTTTGCTTCATCACTCACAATTTATCCTTATACTTCTGCTATCCTTATAGAAATCTATCTACTACCTTATGGAGTTCCCATTCCGTAGTAATCATACTACTCTGTACTATGAACCTCTTCTTCAAACATTCTCTCCTTCTGACTTTAATTGAATCCTGACTCACTCACTGCAAAAAATCTTGCATCATTCATTCACTCACTCAACAATGATATATAAAGTGGGAATTGTACCAATAATAACTGACCTTGCACTGCTGTATGTTTTGCATGTATTAACTCTTCCGATTCTCAAACAACTTTATGCGCCTTTTTTTAGATGAGACGACTGAGACATGGAGTGCTTAAGAAACTTTCTAGCAACATAGCTCATAAGTGGCAGAGCCAGAAATCAAACAAGTAATTAGAATCCAGAACCCAAAGTCTTAGCCACGTACATCACTATTCTAGAAATGAACACACAATAGTGACCACCACAGAGATGATCTTTGCTAATGGATTTCTGGTTTAGTGGGATAAGATATTTTTAACTTCTCATTTTGTAATAATTTTAGTTTTATAGAAAAATTGCAAACAGTATAAAGAGTTCCCATGTGCCCTTCACCTTGCTCACCTTACTTCCCATAATGTTAACACCAGACACAACCATAGCATATTAATCAACACTAAAAAATTAACATTGGCAAAAATGTTGAGATGGCAAATGTTTTGTTATATATATATATATATTCATCACAATAAAAAGAATAAAAACTTTAAAAAAAGAAATTAACTTGGCACAATACTATTAACTAAACTACAGATATTAGTAGAATTTCACCAGTTTTTCCACTAATGTTTTGCTGTGCCAGGATCAAATCCAGGATAAGGACACCAGATTGCATTTAGTCATCATGTATCCTTGTTGTTGTTGTTAGGTGCCATCAAGTCGATTCTGACTCACAGCGACCCTGTGTACAACAGAATGAAACACTGCCGTGTCCTGCATCATCCACACAATCACTGTTATGCTTGAGCCCATTGTTGCAGCCACTGTGTCAATCCATCTCATTGAGGGTCTTCCTCTTTTTCGCTGACCCTCTACTTTACCAAGCATGATGTCCTTCTCCAGGGACTAATCCCTCCTGATCACATGTCCAAAGTATGTGAGACGTAGTCTCCCCGTCCTTGCTTCTGAGGAGTATTCTGTTTGTACTTCTTCCAAGACAGATTTGTTCATCCTTTTGTCAGCCCATGGTATATGCAGTATTCTTCGCCAACACCACAATTCAAAGGCTTTGATTCTTCTTCGGTCTTCCTTATTCGTTGTCCAGCTTTCACATGCATATGAGGCAATTGAAAACACCATGGCTTGGGTCAGGAGCAGCTTAGACTTCAAGGTGACAACTTTGCTTTATAACACTTTAAAGAGGTCTTTTGCAGCAGATTTGCCCAATGCAATGTGTCCTTTGACTTCTTGACTACTGCTTCCATGGGCGTTGATTGTGAACCCAAGTAAAATGAAATCCTTGACAACTTCAGTCTTGTCTCCATTTATCATGATGTTGCTTATTGGTCCAGTTGTGAGGATTTTTGTTTTCATTATGCTGAGTTGTAATCCATACTGAAGGCTGTGGTCTTTGATCTTCATCAGTAAGTGCTTCAAGTCCTCTTCACTTTCAGCAACCAAGACTGTGTCATCTGCATAACGCAGGTTGTTAATGAGTCTTCCTCCAATCCTGATGCCCCATTCTTCTTCATATAGTCCAGCTTCACAGAGTATTTACATAGAATACAGATTGAATAGGTATGATGAAAGGATACAACCCTGACGTATACCCTTCCTGACTTTAAACCAGTATTCCCTTGTTCTGTTCAAACGACGGCCTCTTGCTCTATGTACAGGTTTCTCATGAGCACAATTAAGTGTTCTGGAATTCCCATTCTTTGCAAGGTTATTCACAATTCGTTATGATCCACATAGTCTAATGCTTTTGCATAGTCAATAAAACACAGGTAAACATTTTCCTGGTATTCTCTGCTTTCACCCAGGATCCATCTGACATCAACAATGATATCCCTCATTCCACATCCTCGTCTGAATCTAGCTTGAATTTCTGGCAGTCCCCTGTCAATGTACTGCTGCAGATGCTTTTGAATGATATTCAGCAAAATTTTACTTGCATGTGATATTAATGATATTGTTTGATAATTTCTGCATTCGGTTGGGTCACCTTTCTTGGGAATAGGCACAAATATGGATCTCTTACAGTCGGTTGGCCAGGTAGCTGTCTTTCAAATTTCTTGGCATAGACGAGTGAGCACTTCCAGCGCTGCATCTGTTTGTTGAAACATCTCAGTTGGTATTCCATCAATTCCTGGAGACTTGTTTTTCACCAATGCCTTCAGTGCAGCTTGGACTTCTTCCTTCAGTACCTCCTGAAATGGTTGAACATCAACCAATTCTTTTTGGTATAGTGACTCTGTGTATTCCTTCCATCCTCTTTTGATGCTTCCTGTGTCATTTATTACTTTCCTTGTAGAATCCTTCAGTATCGCAATTTGAGGCTTGAGTTTTTCATCAGTTCTTTCAGCTTGAGAAATGCTGAGCGTGTTCTTCACTTTTGGTTTTCTATCTCCAGGTCTTTGCACAAGTCATTATAATATTTTATTTTGTCTTCTCAAGCTGCCCTTTGAAATCTTCTGTTCAGCTCCTTTACTTCGTCATTTCTTCCTTTTCCTTTAGCTACTCGATGTTGAAGAGCAAGTTTCAGAGTTTTCTGACATCCATTTTGGTCTTTCCTTTCCTTCCGATCTTTTTAATGATCTCTTGCTTTCTTCATGTATGATGTCCTTGATGTTATTCCACAATTCATCTGGTCTTCGGTCATTAGTGTTCAACGTGTCAAATCTATTCTTGAGATGGTTTCTGAATTCAGGTGGGATATACTCAAGGTCATACTTTGACTCTCATGGACGTGTTCTAATTTTCTTCAGTTTCAACTTAAACTTGCATGTGAGCAATTGATGGTCTGCTCCACAATTGGCCCCTGGCCTTGTTCTGATTGATGACATTGAGCTTTTCCATCATCTCTTTGCACAGATGTAGTCGATTTGATTCCTGTGTATTCCATCTGGTGAGGTCCACGTTTATAGTCACCATTTACGTTGGTGAAAAAAGGAGAAGTCATTTAAATGAAAAAGTCATTGGTCTTGCCAAATTCTATCATGTGATCTCTGGCATTGTTTCTATCACCAAGGCCATATTTTCCAACTACCAATCCTTCTTTGTTTCCAACTTTTGCATTCCAAACACCAGTAATTATCAATGCATCTTGATTGCAAGTTCAATCAATTTCAAACTGCAGAAGTTGGTAAAAATCTTCAATTTCTTCATCTTTGGCATTAGTGGTTGGTGAGTAGACTTGAATAATAGTCATATTAACTGGTCTTCCCTGTAGGCGTATGGCTATTAACCTATCACTGACAGCGTTGTACTTCTTGAAATGCTCTTTTTGACGATGAATGCAATGCCATTCCTCCTCAAGTTGTCGTTCCTGGCATAGCAGACCATATGACTGATTAAAAAATGGCCAAAACCAGTCCATTTCAGCTCACTAATGCCTAGGATATTGATGTTTATGCATTCTATTTCATTTTTGATGATTTCCAGTTTTCCTAGATTCATACTTCATACATTCCATGTTCTGATTATTAAAGGATGTTTGCAACTGTTTCTTCTCATTTTGAGTCATGCCACATCAGCAAATGAAGATCCTGAAAGCTTGACTCCATCCACACCATTTAGGTTGAGTCTACTTTGTTTGTGGATTTTTTTTTCTTTCATTTCTTTTGTTTTTGTAGGTTTTGTTTTTGCTGAGACTTTATGTTTTTCCTCCTTATTTTTATGAGTATGTTTGTTAACTTTCTTTGTGGTTACCGTGAAATTTACCCTTATCTTTCTAAGTTTGAAGCAGTCTATTATTACTTAGTATCACCTTGCCTTCCTCTCCATTAGAAGATTCTATAGCTACACTGTTGAGTCCCTCTTTTATTGTTCTCATGTTGTTGTCATTTACGGATTAACTGCTCTGATTCCATGTTGTATTTCTTTTGGTTTTGGATAGTCCTTGAGAGTTCATTTCCTAGATTGGTATCTGGCTGGTACAACCCTGCGTCCGAGATTCTGCCTGTGAGCTGAAGTTGTTTGTTCTCATATCGAAGAACTCCCTTTAATAATTCTTGTAAGTTTAGTTTGGTTTTTACATATTCCCTTAATTTCTGTTTATCTGGAAATG
>NW_004443939.1:5560469-5580455 GCF_000243295.1 Trichechus manatus latirostris
TCTTTATCTCTTCATTTGATGTTTTAGGGTTTCACAATTGCTGTTTTCTGTTTGGCTTAGTTTTTCGGATCTTTGCCGTGGAGGGACGGTATGGTGCTTCTGCCTAGACTGCCATTTTGCCAGAAGTCTAGGTTGACTCTACTTTGAAGAGGCAGCTCTTCCCCAGTCGTATTTTGAGCGCCTTCCAACCTGAGGGGCTTATCTTCCGGCGCTATATCAGACCATGTTCAGCTGCTATTCATAAGGTTTTCACTGGCTAATTCTTTTCAGAAGTAGACCGCCGCATCCTTCTTCCTAGTCTGTCTTAGTCTGGAAGCTCATTTGAAACCTGTCCACTATGGGTGACCCTGCTGGTATTTGAATACCGATGGCATAGCTTCCCGCATCACAGCAACAGGGAAGCCCCCACAGTACGACAAACTGATAGACACGTAGGGGCATGTCTCCTTAGTCTCCTCCAATCTGTGAGAGTTTCTCAGACTGTCCTTGTTTTTTACGACCTTGACTCTTTTAGAGATCACTGGTCAGTTATTTTGTAGAAAGTACCTCAGTTTGGGTTTGCTGATGATTTCCCATAATTAGACCAGAGTTAAGAATTTTTTTCTCTATTTTTTAAATAATATTTTATAGTGTTTCTGCTGAAAGTTTACCAGAGTTAAGAAAGTTTTTGCACACCTAATATAGAGGTGAAGTGCTCTTCTCATCACATCATGTCAGGAATACATGCTATAAACATGACTTTTCACTGATGATGCTAACCTTAGTCATTTAGTTAAGGTTGTGTATGTCAGATTTCTCCACTGTCAAGTTACTATTTTTCCCTTTCCATATGCTGCTAGTTGGAGGTGCGTGACTAAGTCTAGCCCACACTCATGGGAGGGGAATTAAGCTGTACCTCCTGGAGAAGGGGAGAGACTACATTTATTATTTGAAAATTTTCTTTAAAAAATACTTGTCCCTTCTCCCCCATTTATTTATTTATTCAATCCTTTATTTATAACAGCATTTATTTTGTTCTTTAGGTAATAATCCAGTAGTAGTATTTACTTCATTGCTCTAATTGCTCCAGCTGTGGCCTTTCAGAGCTCTTTCAGGTTGACTGTTGTTGTTAGGTGCTGTCGAGTCGATTCCGACTCAGAGCGAACCCATGTATAACAGAACAAAGCACTGCCTGGACCTGCGACATCCTCACAATCGTTGTTATGCTTGAGCCCATTGTTGCAACCACTGTGTGAGTCTATCTCATTGAAGGTCTTCCTCTTTTTTGTTGACCCTCTGCTTTACCAAGCATGATGTCCTTCTCCAAGGACTGGTCCCTCCTGCTAACATGTCCAAAGTACATGAGACAAAATCTCACCATTCTCACTTCTAAGCAGCATTCTGGTTGTACTTCTTCCAAGACAAATTTGTTCCTTCTTCTGGTAGTCCATGGTATATTCAATATTCTTCACCAACACCACAATTCAAAGACATCATTTCTTCTTTGGTCTTCCTTATTCATTGTCCGGCTTTCACATGCAGATGAGGTGATTGAAAACCCCATGGCTTGGGTCAGGTGCACCTTAGTCCTTAAAGTAACATCTTTGCTTTTAAACACTTTAAAGAGGTCTTTTGCAGCAGATTTGCCCAATGTAATACATCACTTGATTTTCTGACTTCTGCTTTCAGGTTGACTAGTGTGCACTTTTAACGTGCATCTTTTTTTTTGAGCACTTCCTTACTTTCTGGCACTACGATATACTTCAGGCTCATCTCGTGTATTTCCTCCCTAGCCCTAGAATCAGCCATTTCTCCAGGGAGTCCTGATTCCTTGTATTGGAGAAAGGCATTAGAAACCAAGATCTGCAAGCTATTTGTGCTTTTTAAACCCTCTCAACGGACAGAGCTGGGAAATATATGTATGTACACTAACTATGTATAGACACATAAAAATACTTTAAATAAATAAAAGCACAGCTAGGTTGCTATAAATGGTATGAAGAAGAATATTAGATTCTATGCAAAAGAATTACAGGTGCGATTTAATATGAATAACAGGGTGAGATGGAGGTCACGGTGATCTTCTCTGCAGAAGGGAGACTTAGGCTGAAATCTATTAAATGAATAGTAGTTAGCCGGGTGAAAGGGAAAGGAGAGAGCATTTCAGGTAGAAGGAGCAGCACCTGAAGAAGCACTGAGTAGGAAGAGCTTGGCGCATCTGAGGGATTGGAAGAGGTCCGTTGTGGGTAGAGCAGAGTGATGCAGGGGAAATGTGACTTCAGATAAGGCTGGAGACGTGGGCAAAAAAAAAAAAAAAAAAAAAGTTGTCATGAAGTTGATTCTGACTCATCGGCACTCTATAGAACAGAGTAGAACTGCCCTGTAGGGTTTCCGAGGAGCAGCTGGTGGATTTGACCTTTTGGTTAGCAGCCTGACCTGTTAACCACCGTGCCACCAGGGCTCCAGGGAAGTGGGCAGAGGGAGACCATGTAGGCTTTAAGGGCCATGGTAAGGATTTTGGATTTTGTCATGAGTGCAATGGGATACCATGGAAGGGTTTTAAATAAAGGAGGGAGGTGTATCCTACTTTGCATAGGAATGCAGCGCCATCAAGTGAGAACCTCCCAATTTCCTCATCTCCCCCACCCCACTGCCTATAAGCTTTTCCAGCTGGCACCATCCTCAGAAAGCTATACACTTGACCACATCACTTTGGGCGACACTACAGTCTTATCTTTCCGACGCTTGGATTTCACCAAGACCAGATCTATAAAATGCAGTTATATGAGGAATACTTCTATACTTTTATTGTAAAGCTTACTTTCATTTACATTATTCATAAATGAGTTATTTCACTCAAAGTGTTCTCTAGAACAGCCTCATATGCAATGACTCATAGCATGCCAGTCTCTAGTAAATGTTAAGAATAACGTTTCCCTATTTTCTTCGGTTGATAAGATGCTCATGACTACATTTTATTTCCAGGCAATTATATTTTCCTCAGCTGTAAATTCTTGATATAATAGTTCTCTCTTTTCCCTTCACTCCCTACTTGGCTTTAGAGTATGCTATGATTATTTTATTATACCATGATTTTATTGTAAGCCAATTCAAGACCATTTTTGAAATTAGGACAGGTACAATTTTTTTTTTTTTTTTTTTTAATCAAAAGAAAGAAGTCCACCCTACTACCCGATGCAGGACACTCTTTAGCACCACTAACAGCCTCAGCCTGGAGGATTCCAATGACATGGAGCTCCTGAGGTGGTTCTGTTTTCTGAACAGCTCTAATTACGGCATAGTTATTAAATGCTTATTGGTTGTTGCACCAAATGAATAAACAATGGTCAATTGTGTTAAATAATGAGGCAATGTAAAAATCAAAAGGTTCACTAAGTGTAAAACACATTATAAAAACAATTTGCTCATTGAAAGCATGGAATAAACAAAAGCATGGATCAAATATAATTACAAGAATGAAAATGTTGTTATTTGGTGCCATCAAGTTGATTACGACTCATAGTTACCCTAGATGGCAGAGTAGAACTGCCCCATAGGGTTTCCTAGGCTGTAATCTTTACGAGAGCAGATCACCAAGTCTTTTCTCCCATGGAGCCACTGGGTGGATTCAAACAGCAGACTTTTTGGTTAGCAGCCGAGCGCTAAACCATCGTGCCACCAGGGCTTCTTACAAAAATGAAAATAGAAGGTACTATATCATCTGTAGAATAGTACTGTTAGAAGGCAATGAAGACAAATAATTATCCCTGGAGGAACACTATTACAACGACGGCTTAATTATGGTTTATTTCCCCTTTCCTTTTGTGTTAATTATTCACTCATTCGTACTGAGAGACGCTAGCAGTTCACTAACAGCGTGTTTGTTTGTGTTCCACACACCCTGTGGTTTCCTCTCATTTTAGGCCTAAGACTAATTCAATTATTTTCAGATTCTAAATTTGTTTTAATGGTGTCTACATCTATTTAGGTTTGTGATTCTCTAGTTTTAAAATTAGACAATTTCATTTTGATATTTTACAAATGTGTTGAGTGCCATTAAAATGTTAAGGAATCCTCAGTCCTTACACTGCATAAATTTAAGTTTGAAAGTGAAGACAGAGTAGTGTCAAAACTTGGAGGCACAAGACTGGGGTTTGAATGGGAGCTCTTCCACATACTAGCTGGGTGCAAATTTGGACAAATCAATTGAACTTCCTGGGTTACTCTTTTTTCATTTATAAGATACAGTTGGTAATCTTTCCTCTGCCCAACTCACTGGGTTGTCATGAGCTTCAAATGAAATAATGACTATAAAATCGTTCACTTTATAAACCACAAAGTTCTCACCAAATATCAGTCATAGTATATGTTTTCGTTAATTTCAAAATATTTGTTGAATACATACTATGTGTCAGGCACTGTGCTCATGCTAAAAATAAACAGGTCAATGTTTGAATAGACAATGATAATGATTACAATATTTTATAGGTTTAAAAGGTATAAATGTTTTCCTTCGTGTGCTATTTTTATGCAACATCAGAGTTTTATAATGCAGTTATAATATTTCCTCCTATGAAATCTTTATCTTGACGTTTTATTCACTTTGGAGGCAATAATTTTACCCTAACACTATCATAGATGTTATATGTTAATGTTAACAATTAAATAATATAGCTGAAACTCTGGCCTTGCAAACAGGATATAATTTTCTTTTTCTACTGTTTCTACTTAGAAAAGTTAGGAAGTGGTTGTTTTTTAATCAGTGGATTCTAGCAAGCTTTATGTTTAGCTCCCAGTGTTGTCTCTGAGTGAGTCTTCCTATTGTGGCCTAACAGTGGGCCCAGACACAGTTTCAGTACCCTGTGATGGAAAAAGCCTTCTGAGATGTTCTATATTACCTATTTTTCAGGAGTTTATTTCAGACTCAGAAGCAGAAGCAGCAGTAAGAACTCCAAGAGCAAGAGAAATATGAGCTGTAATAAAGGGCAGCAAGAGACAAGATAATATGCTAAGTTGAAACAATCATTGAATAGATAGTGAGCATTTACCATGTACACACCATGTGCTAGTGACAAGGAATATAGTAGGGAATACAGAACCTGATAGCGCCTTCATGGAGTTTAGAGAAGTGACGAAGAGTTTAGCAAAGTGAGGAAGTGTCTTTTAGGCAGAGAAAACAGTACCTGGGGAGTCCAGGAGGTAGGAAGGAGTAAGGTGCCTTTAAGCTATTACTGGAGCACAGAGGACAAGCACTGAGGTGTTCTCCGTATCTTTGTATCGCTCACAATGTCTGGTATAGGGTTATACACACATAGATGAACAATAGATATTTTGAATCAATAATAAATGATGAACATCAATGACAATGGCACCATTGCATCAGCTCATCTCCAGAGCCTGTCTAGTTCTGAGTACCAGGAACATTAATATCTTCATGGAAAAATATGAATCATGATATCTACTATACAGGATGATGTGGAATTATAATGCGTTGATATATGGAAAAGCAATTTTAAAAATACAAAACATCTTCAGAATATTCATTGTCAATCTTTGAAACAATTGGAATGGAAGAATGGAAAGGACATGGAAAAGATCAACAGCAAGGAAGACTCTAGTTTGGAAGGGGTCAGAATCCTGAGCATGTTTACTCTTCTTAGTTTTAATTCTCAAACATGTCTAAGAATAGAATGTGTTTGAAGGAGACAGGGTGTCTTAGTTATGTAGTGCTGCTATAACAGAAATACCACAAGGGGATGGCTTTAACAAACAGAAATTTATTCTCTCAGTTTAGGAGGCTAGAAGTCCAAATTCAGGGCACTAGCTCTAGGGGAAGGCTTTCTCTCTCTGTCTGCTCTAGAGGAAGGTCCTTGTCTCCTTTCAACGTCTGTGGGCCCAGCATTTGTTGGAGATGTCCATGTGTGGTGGCATCAGTCTTCCCCTGGGTCTAGGAGGTTCTCAGCACAGGGACACCAGGTCCAAAGGATGTGATCCACTCCTGGCTCTTCTTTCTCGGTGGTAGTAAGGTCCCTCCCCTCTCTGCTGGCTTCTCTCTCCTTTTATCTCTTGTAAGATAAAAGGTGTGACTCAAGCAAGGGTATGACTTAAGTAAGAGTGTGACTTTAGATACACCCCACACTGATCCTGCCTCATTAACGTAGAGGTTAGGATTTACCACACATCACAAAATGGAGGATAATTACATTAGATCACAAAATGGAGGACAATCACACAATACTGTGAATCATGGCCTAGCCTAGTTGACACATATTTTCGGGGGACACAATTCAATCTATGACACATAGCCATAACTAAGTCAGTGTCAGAGTCTGACAAATTTGACTTGCGGGAGAAAGAAAAAGTCCCAGTCTGTCAGCTTGAGCAAAAAACAGTCATTCTTCATGGTCAGGGCTCACAGGCCAAAGAATCTGAGTGTTATACAGAAGAGTAGAAGGTGAACAATTTGGTTATAAAACATCTCGATGCCAACCAGCCAGTCTGGATATTCCCTTCACTGAGTTAAGCTCTTGTTTTGAGTATATATTGATACACACATAGAAAGATATATACACTTAAAAGGAGACTTATGAAAGTTTTATTTGGGGGTTATGAGATAATATATATAGAAACACATGATAATTTGCAAATAATTATGGAACTATAAGAAACTGCTATTATGGGTAACATTTTCACTATTATAATAATTATGCCATTATATAGTCTTATGGGCAAGGCTTTCTTACAACGGTCCTTTGTGAGCTTTCACTAAATGGTCTTGAATCAAAGCCAAGTCTGACTTGCTTAAATGAATTCCACTCTATCCCAAACAGTGTTTAGTGCTGCTTCGGGATGTTAGATAATGGAATTCAGATTCTATGGCTCTATGGGAGTTGACTATATTAATAAGGCCAAATATGCCTTTATCTAGGATGATAAAACCAAATAGCACAGCACATTTTTTCTTAACAACCATAGAGACATCATTGGAATAATGCCAAAAATTTGAATCTGGAGAAGAAAGAGTAATTGTTCAGAAGGGGAGTGCTTTCACATATTGCTCATTTTGCCTTTTACTAAAGTACCTGAGATATGGGAAGCAGTTAGAGCATAATGATGCTCATCACACACAATGAGCCTGAGTAAAATGCTTTTAGGATGTCCTCTATTAAATGTGGAGGCTGCTCTCTCCATAGAGCATTTCCAATATTAAAGATCCTGTAAAATTATCAGTTAATTTACTGGTTATATTATACCAAAGATAGCAAACAGGTTTCAATTCCCCTGCTAGTGTAGTTGATTGGTAGTGGCTGCTGGAGCACTCTGTAGAAAAAGACTGTGATGGCAAACCAGCTCTAAAGCAAAGATCAGGGATGTGTGTGTTTGGGAAGTAGGGGGAGGGAACAGCCCCTGTACTGTGTGTTTGACAGTCACAGCTCTGTGTTAGGGAAACTAAATCTTTGAACACTTAAAGGTCAAAGATTAAGCAGTTACTCATTTATTCAATTGTTTATCCTTCATCTTTTCAAAATAGGCCTGAGGAAAAATACATGTAAAGACAAAGAAATTGGGGAAATGGAAAAGACCAAATGGAAACTGGGAACCTGGGGTGGAGAAGGGGAGAGTGTTGACACAACATGGGATTGGCAACCGATGTCACAAAACAATGCGTGTATTAACTGTTTAATGAGAAACTAATTTGCTCTGTAAACTTTTACCTAAGTCACAATTTAAAAAAAAAAAGCAAAATTTGTACAAAACTGATTTTGCAAGACTTGCAGTTTGAGGTAAACTATACCTCCTTGAATCTATTCACATTTAAAATGGACAATAAAGTTGAATCGTCAATTTAAAAAAATTAATCATTTAAAGAAGTTAAAAAAAAATCAAATATTAAGATAAGGCCATTAAGAAACATAGGCCATAAAATCCTAGACACTCAACAAAAGACGTTTAACATTTGACTCTGAGTTCCCTAACAGACAAACACAGAAGGCATGATCATGTACATGATTCATACTGTCTAAAATATAAGGAAGATCATATAGGTAAGATGTCAGACAGACATTTTGCTATAAAAGAATAGAAAGGGACCTTGAAGACAAGAATTCAAATCCTAAGTCTGCCTTTTACCAGCCATATGACTTTTGACAAATTACTTAACCTTTCACTACCTCAATGTCTTCATTTGTAAAACGTGGATAATAATTCTGCTTCATGAATCTTTCTGGAACTCAGTGATGATGTGAACGTGCTGTTTATTTTCTCTTTGGCTACCTAGATCTGTTCTCCTCACTTCTGTACCCTACTCCATTCCCTAGGAGGTAGACCTTGTAAATTGTACCTCCCAGGCTCCCTTTGTCCTCTGGGTTTGAGTTGAGTTCAGCTAACAAAAGGTACCCTCTCCTTCCTCCCTCAATGCCAAGGGTCTAACAACAGCCGTTCTCCTTATGACTACAGCTCCTGATAGGCAGCTGTCTTCGCCGGCTCCAGAGCTCAACAAGCTCCAAGAACACTCTCCTTGGTCCTTTAGGCCTAAGGGTAGTGACAGTTTCTTGATGTCGCTATGCCTGGGCGCCTCTGCATCACTTGTTGGTTTCCTTAACCCCATTCATACTTTTCTAAGCAGCCCCGTCATTAAATCCTCATCAAAATACAGTATGAATGTGTGTTCTGTCTCTGGTCAGGGTCCTGACTGATACAATACGTATTCTTAAGTAGATGGAAAGTGGAGAGAATAGTCTCGTTTTTGAGCCCCTATTACAGGCTCAAACATAGCAAAAATTGTGAGGACGGTGCAGGACCAGGCCATGTTTTGTTCTGTTACACATAAGGTCACCATGAATTGGAGCTGAGTCACTGGCACCTAACAACAACTACAGGTCAAGCACAGAACCAGGAACTTGTATAGCAAATATTCAATAAATACTGGTAAACCTGAAGAGAGGGATGTGAGACAGGGTCAAGGAGGACAGATTTCATAAGGAGATGGAGACACTGGATGCATATCCTTTTCAAAAGAATAACCCCTTTATCCAATATTGAATACTAACAGGAGACAGAGAGAGAATCAAGTTTAATTAGCTAATGTATCCTGAACAGAAGAAAACAAACAAAAAAATAACGCTAACATTCATGTAATACGGAAAATGTTATTTTAGGTTTTTAATAATGGTAGTGGAATGATTTGGAAAAGGATAGAATGATTGCATGACTTGAAGAATATAATTAACATCACTAAATTGTACATGTGGAACTTGTTGAGCTGACATATATTTTGTTATGTATATTTTCACCGTAATTAAAAAACAAAAAAAGAATGACTAACAAAAAAGAAAGTAGCTAGTGGCCACAAAGTGTGTTATTCACATTGTCTAACACAGGCAGAACCAAGTGTTCCTGGGTATCCAGCAAATTCTGTTGTTGGTCCTAGAAACCACCAAAGTCGGATAATTCCACATGCTTCTCTATTATTCTAGCTGTTATTGCTGTCAGGAGAGGCTCTCTTCCTCAGATCCCCTTTATTGAGAGACATTTTTTTCCTCCAAGTTTTTATAGGAGAGAAGAGATGTCTTAGATCCTTTGTATGTGTATAAATTGTCCCTATAACCAAACAGACAAACCTTGTATAAAATAACTACAGCCTAGGGGAGAATTCACAAAGGAAAAGACTCCTAAAATGAGCTGTTCTGCTTCTCTTTTTGCCATTTTAGTCCTGTTTTGATTTCTCAACTTGTTTAAATTGTTTTTTTGCTATAAACTTAGTAAATAAAGTAACAAAAGCAAAGATCAAAAATGTAAGAATGAAGTTTTAGTCACAGTTTTTTTTGGCATGATCAGCTTGATTATATGTGATATAAATGTAAGGGTTTTGTATTTCAGACGGAACTTTTCTTAAAACATTTCATGTGTTCCAGATGTGGCCTAGTTTCACTGTGGATAACGAATACAGTGCTTAGCATTGCACAAGCAAGTTAAAAAGACAAGGCAATTTTAGGAGCGTTAATGTAGTGTACTCACAGGAACCAAGCAGGTAATTCCAGCTGGCTGGTGAACACCTTTATTGAGCATGTACAATGTGCTGAGTGACATTCCAGGCTCCAGAAATTCAAATACAAAGGGAAGTCCCTGTCTTGAGGAGCTCATAAGTTAATAGGAGAGAAAGACAATAAAAATGTCACAATGTAAAATGAAATGAAACAGCAACAAAAAACATAATATGTGCAATAACAGAAGCCTGGAAAAAGTACAGAATCATTGTGAAAAAGGGAGCTGTTCCATCTGGGCAAGTTCAGGGAAGGCTTCGCAGATGAGAAAACTCAAAGTTTTAATTCCAGGTTGGAAATTCTCTTCAATTAAATCATGACTCATTTGTGGAGAAATGTCCACTTGATTGAATGAGATATGAGAAGGAAAATGCCTAGCATAATTATAGGCCTAAAATAAGAACCATTAAATGCTTCCCCTCCCCTCCTGTATTTTTTTTTAATTGAGGCAAAATTCACAGAACATAAAATTCAACCTTTTAACCATTTTAAAGTGTTTAATGCAGTGACTTTTAGTACATTCACAATGTTGTGCATCTATCTATATATCTACCTAATTCCAGAATATTTTTATTACCCCACAAAGAAATCCCTTACCCATTAAGCAATCACTCCCAATTCTCTCCCTGACCCCCAGCCCCTGGCAATTACTAATCTGCTTTCTGTCTCTATGGATTTGCCTATTCTGGACATTTCATATAAATGCAACCATACAGTATGTGCCCTTTTGTGTTTGGCTTCTTTTGTTTAGTATAATGGTTTCAAGGTTCATCCATGTTGTAGCATGCATCAGTACTTCATCCCTTTTTATGGCTGAATAATATTCCATTATATGTATATATCATGTTTTGTTTACTATTTATTAGTTGATGGACATTTTTGGCTATTATGAATAATGCTCCTATGAACATTTGTGTACAAGTTTTTGTTTAAACTTATGCTTTCAATTCTCCTGAGTATATACCTAGAAGTGGTTTTCTAAGTCACATAGTAATTCTATGTTGAAATTTTTGAGGAATTACCAAATTGTTTTTCAAAGCATCTACACCATTTTACATTCCAACCAGCAGTGTTTGAGTGTTCCAATTTTCCCACATCTCATATGCACTTATTTTTCTTTATTACAACCATCCTAGTGGGTGTGAAGTAGTATATCACTGTGGTTTTGATTTAGATTTCTCAAATGACTAATGATGTTGAGCATCTTTTCATATGCTTATTGCCCATTTGTATATCTTCTTTGGAGAAACGTCTATTCAAGTCTTTTGCACATTTTTTAATTGGGTTGTCTTTTTTTGTTATTGAGTTGTAAGAGTTCTTTATGTATTCTAAATATTAGACCCTTACTGTTTCTATGATTTGTAAATATTTTCTCTCATTCTGTGGGTTGTTTTTTCATTTTCTTGATAGTGTCTTTCGTTGCCCCCCAAAAAAAGTTTTTGATTTTGATAAAGTCCAACTTATCTATTTTTTTCTTTTGCTCCTTGTACTTTGCTATTATATTTAAGAAAACTCCACTATTTACCCCTATGTTTTTGGTATGTCTATACAATGGAGTGGAGCCCTGGTGGTGCAGTGGTTAAGAGCTCAGCTGCTAATCAAAAGGTCAGCAGTTTGAAACCACCATCCACTCCTTGGAAAGCCTATGGGGCAGTTCTACTCTGTCCTATAACTATGAGTCGGAATTGACTTGACAGCAGTGGGTTTTTTTTTTTTTTTTTTTAAGAGTTTTATTGTTTTTTAATATTTAAAAAATATTTTAAGTGTTTAAGGTGAGAGTTTACACAGCAAATAAGTTACCATTTAACAATTTCTACATAAATTATTCAGTGATATTGTTACATTTTTCACAATGTGTCATTATTCTCATTCACTCCATTTAGGTTCTACCATTTCCAGTACTCTAGTTTCCCTGCCTCCTTACCTTCTCATCTTTGCTTTAGAGTAATTTTTGACCATTTGGTCTCCTATAGTTTTTTTTTTTTTTTTTAAAGAATTTCATTACTCTTGGGTAATGTTCTTTATTTCATGATCCAATCAGTTATTTAGATAACAGGTGACCTCAAGGAATAATTACAGTTTAAGGTTTGAAGTGTATCTAAGGGCAATAGTCTCAGGGAGTCATCTAATCTCAACTGGTACAGTAAGTCTGGACTTTTTAAGAATTTGAGTTCTGGTCAACATTTTTCTCCCATTCTATAAGGGTCCATCTAATGTGACCCTGATCAGAACGGTTGGTAATGGTAGCTGGGCACCATCTAGTTTTTCTGGTCTCAGGGAAGATGAGGCCTGCCAACTATTAGTTCTGTAGACTATTTTCTTTGCTGAGTCTTTGGTTTCCTTTTTTCTCTTTTGTTCCAGATGAGTAGAGATCAATAGTTGTATCTTGGATGGCCACATGAAAGTTTTTAAGACCCCAGACAATACTCACTACATTGGGATCCAGAACATATACTTTATGAACTCTATTAGGCCAATTAACTGAGTTGTCCCACAAGACTATGGTAACCATCAATGAGCATTGGTCTCTGTACACATATCTATTTTTGTTGTCTTATAAAAGTGTGATCATACAATATTTGCCCTTTTGTGATTGACTTATTTCACTCAGCATAATGTCCTCCAGACTCATCCACATTATACAGCATTTTGGGGACTCATCATTACTCTTTATGGTTGCATAGTGTTCCATTGTATGTATGTACCACATGTTGATGGGCACTTAGGTTGTTTCTGTATTTTTCCTATTGTGAATAATGCTGCGATGAACATAGGTGTGCATATGTCTATTTGTGTCACTGCTATTAGATCTCTAGGGTGTATACCTAGAAGTGGAATTGCTGGATCATAAAGTATTTCTATTTCTGGATTTTTGAGGAAGTGTCATACCATTTTACACAGTGGTTGTACCATTTTACAATCCTGCCAACACTGGATAAGGGTTCCAATTTCCCTGCAACCTCGCCAGCATTTGTTGTTTTCTTTTCTTTTCTTTTTTTTTAACCAGTGCCGTTTTTGCAGGGGAGAGATGGTATCTCATTGTAACTTTGATTTGCATCTCTCTAATGGCTCATGGGAAACCCTGGTGGCGTAGTGGTTAAGAGCTACAGCTGCTAATCAAAAGGTTGCCAGTTCGAATCTACCAGGCGCCCCTTGGAAACAGTTCTACTCTGTCTTATAGGGTCACTATGAGTCAGAATCGACTCGACGGCAATGGGTTTCTTAATGGCTCATGATTGCAGGCATCTTTTCACGTGTTTGTTGGCTGCTTGAATGTCCTCTTTGGTGAAGTGTCTGTTAATGTCCTTTTCTTCTAAGAGTTTTATAGTTTTAGCCCTTACATTAAGGTCTTTGGTTCATTTTGAATTAATTTTTGTATATAATGTGAGGTAGGGGCCCAAATTCATTCTGTTGCATATGGAGATCCAATTGTCCCCGTAATAATTAGTTGAAAAAACTATTCCACCCCCACTGAATGGTCTTGGCATCCTTGTCAAAAATCAATTGACAATAGTTGCATGGGTTTATTTCTTTCAATTTTATTCCACTGGTTTGTATGTTTCACCTTATGCCAGTACCACACTGTTTTGATTACTGTAGCTTTGTAGTACATTTTATAATCAGGAAGTGTGAGTCCTCCAAATTTGTTCTTTTGTTTCAGCTATTTGAGTTCCTTGCAATTACATATAAATTTTAGAATCAAATTCTTCATTACTGCAAAAAAGTCAATTAGAGTTTTCATAAGGATTGCATTGAATCTGTAGATCACTTGGGGAGTATTGCCATTTTAACAATATTAAGTCTTTCAATCGATGGACATGTGATAGATTTAAATTTATTTAGGTCTTATTTAATTTCTTTCAACAATGTTTTGTAGTTTTCAGTGCACAAGTCTTACACCTGCTTAGTTAAATTTATTCCTAAGTATTTTATTCTTTTTCATCCTATTGCATATATAGTTGTTTTCTTAATTTCATTTTTGGATTGCTCATTGGTAGTTAATAGAAATATAACTTTTTGTTTATTGATATTCTATCCCACAACTTTGCTTATTTATTAACTCTAATCATTTTTGGAGGATAGGGTGTGGATTTTTTATGGTTTTCTATATATAAGATTGGAGCCCTTGTGGTGCAGTGGTTAAGAGCTACAGTGAGCTACGGCTGCTAATCAAAAGATAGGCAGTTGGAATCCACCAGTTGCTCCTTGGAAACCCTGTGGGGCACTTCTACCCTGTCCTATAGGGTCTCTATGAGTTGGAATTGACTCCACAGCAACAGGTTTGGCTTTACTGGTTTACATATAAGATTATGACATCTGTTAATCAAGATAATGTTACTTCTGCTTTTCCAATTTGGATGCCTTTTTTTTTGCTTGCCTAATTGCCCTGTACAACTTCCTGTACAATGTAGAAAATAAATAGTAGGAACATACATCTTTGTCTTATTCCTGATCTTAGTGGAAAAGCTTTCAATATTTCACGATTAGGTAAGATGTTAGCTGTGGGTTTTTCATAGATGACCTATACTGGGTTGAGGAAGTTCCTTTCTATTCCTAGTTTGTTGAGTGTTTTCATCATGAAAAGGTGTTAGAATTTGTCAAAGGCTTTTTCTGGTTCAGTTGAGAACCTGCAGGGTTTTTCCTTTTTCTAATAATAAGATGTATTCATTGATTGATTTTCATATGTTGAACCACCCTTGCATTTCTGTGATAAATTCCACTTGGTCATGGTGTATAATCTTTTTTATATGCTGCTGGATTCAGTTTCTTAGTATTTTTTTGAGGATTTATGCATCTATATTTATAAAGGATATTGATCTGTGGTTTCCTTTTCTTGTTATTCTTTTGTCTGGCTTTGGTAATACTAACCTCATAGAATAAATCATAGAATGAGTTAGGAAATTTTCTCTTCTATTTTTTGGAAGAGTGTGATAAGGCTTGGTGCTAATTCTTCTTTAAAGGTTTAGTGGAATCCACCAGTGAAGCTATTTGGTCCTCAGCTTTTCTTTGTTGGAGGCTTTCTGATTATGGATTCTATCTTTTTATTTTTTATAAGTCTATTTGAGTTTTCTATTTCTTCTTGAGTCAATTTTGCTAGTGTGTTTCTAGGAACTTGTCCATTGCATCTAGTTTATCTAATGTGTTGACTTTCTTTTAAAAAATATATTTCTTAAAATCTTCTTTATTTCTGTAAGTTTGTTAGTATGGCCCCACTTTCATTCCTGATTTTAGTAATTTGAGTCCTCTCTCTTTTTATCTGGGTCAATTTAGGTAAAGATTTGGCAATTTTGTTGATCGTTTTGAAGAATCAACTTTTGATTTTGCTGATTCTATTGTTTTAATAGGGTCACCATGAGTCGGAATTGACTGGACGGCAATGGAAATTGTTTTTATATTCAGTTTTATTTATCCCTACATTAGCCTTTATTATTTCTATTCCTTCTGCTTACTTTGGGTTTAGTTTGCTGTTTTTTCTGTTTGTCCTAGTTCTAAAGGTAGAAGTGTAGGTTACTGATTTGAGATCTTCTTTGTTTTATATAGGTGTTTACAGTTATATGTTTCCCACTGAGCATGGACTTCACTGTGTCTCATATTTTGTGTTTTTGTTTTCATTCATCTCAAAATACTTTCTAATTTTCTTTTTTATTTCTTCTTTGACTCACTAGTTGTTTAAGAATGTGTAGTTAAACTTCCACATATTTATGAATTTTCCAGATTTCCTCCTGTTATTGATTTCTAATTTCATTCCATTGTGGTCAGAAAAGATGCTTTGTGTGATTTTAGTCATTTAAAATTTATTGAGGTATGTTTTGTGGCATAACAGTTGGTCTATCCTGGAGATTGTTGCATGTGCACTTAAAAATAATATGAGTTCTGCCTTTGTTTGATGGGAGTTATATACATGTCTGTTAGGTTAATTAGCGCCTAATATTATTGAAGTCTTCCATCTCCTTATTAATCCTGTCTCTAGTTGTCATACCCATTATTGAAAGTAGGATGTTAAAGCCTCCAACTATTATTGCTGAACTGTTTATTTCTTTCTTCAATTCTGTCAGTTTTACTTCATAAATTCTGGGGTTCTGTTTTTACTTATGTACATATTTGAATTATTGTATTTTCTTAAGAATTGACCCTTTTATCAAATATAATGTCCTTCTTTGTGTCTCTTGCAACAATTTTTGCCTTAAAATCTATTTTGTCTGAAATTAATATAGCCACTTCAGCTCTCTTTTGTTTATACTGTTTGCATAAAATATTTTTTTTCATCTGTTCAGTCTCAATCTCTTTGTGTCTTTGGATCTAAAGTGAGTATCTTGTAGACAGCATATTGTTGTTAGGTGCCATCAGGTTGATTTCAACTCATAGCAACCCCATGTGACAGAGTAAAACTTCCCCATAGGGTTTTCTAGGCTGTAATCTTTATGGGAACAGATCTCCAGGTTTTTCTCCTGCAGAGCTGATAGGTGGTTCAAACCATGACCTTTCAGTTAGAGCCAAGTGCTTAACCATTGTGCCACCAGGGCTCCTCAGACAGCATATAGTTGGGTCATTATTTTTTTATTATTATTATTCATTCTGTCAATCTCAGTCTTTTGATTAGAGTTTTTAACCCTTTTAAATTTAATGTAATTACTGCTAAGGAAGGACTTTCTTCTTCCGGTTTGCCATTGTTTTATATATAGTCTTGTCTTAGTCAGGATTCCCTAGAGAAACATAACCAGTAAGATCTCTCTCTCTCTCTTTTTATTTTAAGAAATTGGCTCACATGATTGTGGGACTGGCAAGTCCAAAATATATAGGACAGGCAAAAGACTGGAAATTTAGGCTGTCTTGTGCTCCAGAATTGGTAGGCCATTTGAAAAGGGAGAGACGAAACTCTGACAAAATTATCTACTTATAGTCAGGAGGCAGGACACTCCCTCAGGAAACCTTCCTTTTTGTTGTTAAGGCCTTCAGCTGATTGGATGAGGCCCACCCATATTATGGAGGGTACTCTGCTTTACTTAATGGAAACTGATTTAATCACATTTAAATACCTCATAACAACATCTAGACTAGTGTTTGACCAAACAACTGGGCACTATAGACTAGCCAAGTTGACACATAAAATTAACCATCACAGGCCTGTATAATTTTTGTTCCTCGGTTTCTTCATTACTGCTTCTTTTGTGTTGAATGTATATTTTCTAGTGTTCTATTTTGATTCTTTCCTCATTTCTTTTATTATATATATATATTTAGTTCTTTTCTTGGTGGTTTCCCTGAGAATTAAAATTAACATCATCATTTATGCCAATCTAGTGTGAAAACACCAACTCTAGTTTTGATAGTATCCAGAAACTTCACTTTTACATAGTTCCATCTCCCCTTTGTGTTTTTATTGTCACAAATTACATCTTTATAAGTTGTGTACCCATCCACATAAACTTATAATTACTGTTTTATGCAGATGTATTTCAAATACTGTAAGAAAAAAGAGGAGTTACAAACCAAAAATACATTAATACTGACTTTTATATTTACCTGTGTAGTTACCTTTATCTTTCCTCTGCATTTTTTCCTTCCTTTCCACCTTCCTCCTTCTTTTTTCCTCCTTTTCTTTCTTAGAATATTGGTAGGAAAAAGAAAAAAAAACAGACTTATTTTATTATTATTTTAAATTGGGAAGCTTATGTTGCCCTTGGTGATCCATCTGTTCTCTTGTCTTTGATGCTCACATGGTGCTTTGCACATATGTCCTTGTGTTATTTTTTCCCTTTTTACATTCAAGTCCCACATCCTCAGCTAGATAGTAAGCATAATGAGGGTTAGGGGGCTATGCCTTATATTTCTCTACATTTCCATTATCAAAGGAAATACTCTATCTATATGTCGTTGTTGTTGTTGTGGCAGTTAGCTGCCCTTGAGTCTGCCTCTGACTCATGGCCACCCTATGCACAATGAGATTGGACCATTGTGATCCAAAGGGTTTCACTGACTAATTTTCAGAAGTAGATCATCTTTCTTCCTAGTCTGTATTAGTCTGGAAGTTCCTCTGAAACCTCTTCAGCATGACAGCAACATGCAAGCCTTCACTGACAGATGAGTGGTGGCTGTGCTGGAGGGGCATTGGCCAGGAATCAAACCTGGATCTCCCACATGGAAGACAAGAATTCTACCAATAACCACCACTGCCTTCATTCTACCTATATGTATTTAAAAAAAAAAAAAACTCATTGCCGTTGAGTCAACTCTGATTCACAGCGACCCTATAGGACAGAGTAGAACTGCCCCATAGGGTTTCCAGCAAGCAGCTTGTGGATTTGAACTGCCAACCTTTTGGTTAGCAGCCAAGCTCTTAACTACTGTGCCACCAGGACTCCTTTACCTATATACAAAAACCAAACCAAACCTGTTGCCGTCGAGTCAATTCTGACTCATAGCGACACTACAGGATAGAGTAGAATTTCCCCATAGGGTTTCCAAGGAGCAGCTGGTGGATTTGAACTGCTGACCTTTTGGTTAGCAGCCAAAGTCTTAACCAGTGCACCACCAGGGCCCCTCTACCTATACAGAAGGTGCTTAGTACATGTTGATGTTATAATAGGTGTCCTGTCCCCTTTATTCAAGCAGGCAAACTGTTTTATCTCCATTTACAGTGAAAAAACTGAGAACCAAGGGAGGTCAGGACCTTGAACAAAATCAACAATAAAGAGAGGAGAAAATCTTGTTCTCCTGGGCTTTGTACCCAACATTGTTCCTCAGGCAGCTTGCTTCAGTTATCTCTTAAAAGCCTGAAACAAGATTTCCCACACTAGTACTAACTTGTGTCAACAGAGAACACTTGTAATGAATAATCTGAGACAACATTTAGTTTGAGATAGCTATCTGTTCTTTCTAAGTCAAAACTGAAAGTAATTGAAATAAGAAATTGTTTCTCACGGACTTCCTGAGGAGTAGAGAGAATATATTTAGACCTTATTCTCAACCAAAAGACAACGCTTATGAGGGCAGCTGTGTACACAATTCTCAATTAGCAACTTCAGGTAAAAGAGGGAATGGCCAGAGTTTGCCCCTCTCAAAACTAGAAGTAGTTGGGACTTGTCTTCTCCAGCCCGTAGACTTCCTTACTTGACTTGGAGAACAGTAAGGGGTAAGAGAAGGCACAGATGAGGTATTTGAAGTTAGATAAATAGAGGGTTTTGTTCTGAATTACCTGTCATACAAACTGTACACTCTGAACAAGTGACCTCCTCACTTGCAAAAATGTGGGTTGCTGTGAGGATTAATTTAAATCATGTATGTGATGGTGTGGAATAGACAACACTGATGTTAGCTTTCTTATTTTTTCCATGGGCTTCTCTCACTGCTTTGCTCTCCCAGGTGTCCAATGTACTCATTATTTCAGCTTCTTATCTCTTAATCAAGAAATGGGCTTCTACTTTCACTTTAAAGAGTAAATGACTATTAGGTTCAATGCTTTAGTTTGTACAGGGATGTTTCTATTTTTAATGAGGAACTGAAATCTAATGTTTGAGGAAAAAATTAGTTTATGAAATGGAGTCTGCTTTGCTCAGAGAAATCCAGAATTACTGAACACCGTTACCCACAACATGGAACCAGTGCTCATTGGAGAAATGGCTGATACCAGGATAGGAGTAGGGAAAGTACAGAGTGAGCCCGGAATATCTTGTTGTGCCAGAAAGTATAGAAAAGCTTAAAAGAAAAGAAAAGGTGGTGGCATGCCAAAAGGACACAGAAACCAAATAGAAGGGGCACCTACTGGCCAAATTTGGGAAAATTTTTATGATTAAAATGAATAGTGACAGGAATGGATTATAAGACAGTGAATAAAAATAAAATTTTTAAGTCCATATTCACACTTAAAAATTTTAAAGGTGGGAGACTTCCAGTAAACTGGCGCTCTTGGCAGAAGCACCACGCTGTCCCTCCACAGCAAAGATCTGAAAAACTAAGCTGAACA
>NW_004443939.1:5588159-5616751 GCF_000243295.1 Trichechus manatus latirostris
AAAAAAAAAAAAAAAGTAATTTTAAAGGCTGCTGTGGAGAAAAGAGGAAAAATTATTTTTTACAAAATAAGGCCACCTAATAGTTGTAGAAGGAATAATAGTAATAGAAAACCATGATTTTATAACTACTATAGTAATTTAATTTGGACCCGTCGTGGCACAGTGGTAAACAGCTCGGCTGCTATGCAAAAGGTCAGCAGTTCGAATTCACCAGTCGCTCCTTGGAAACCCTATGGGGCAGTTCTACTCTGCCCTATACAGTCACTAAGAGTTGGAATCTACTTGTTGGCAATAGGTTTGGTTTTTTTTATAGTAATAACTGATTCAGGCAATAATTATCAATGGACGTGAAAAGTTGTGAGTAAAAACTTTCGGGGAACAGGATTTTCATGCAGTCTCAGGTTCTTAGTAATTGCAATGGAAAAAAAAACTACTTTTAACAATGCTGAAATCTGGTGGGCACCATCCTGACCAAATGATAAAACTTCATGTCCCCAAGAACTGAACAAACAGTACCACATTCCTGCTGAGGTGATGCACTGAGCTTACAGTATCATGCCTGCAGTTTTCCTACCAAAAATGGTTAACCCAGATCCAATCATGAAGAAACAATCAGACAAATCCAAATTCAGAGACAGTCTGTAAAACACCTGTACTCTTAAAAAATGTCACTGTGATGAAAGATCACACACACACACACACACACACACACACACACACACACACAGGCTAAGGAACTGACTAGATTAAAGGAGACTAAAGCATGACCCTAGATTTTGGATCCTGTAAAAAAGAAAGAGGAAATAATAACTGGGGACAATTGGGGATTTAAATAAGGATTGTATATTAAATAATATTGTATCAGTGTTGAATTCCCAAGAATACTTGTATGTGGTTAGGTTGGAGAAAGTCCTTATTCTTAGAAAATATATGCTGAAGTATTGAAGGTTCAAGGGTTATGATTTCTGCTACTCTTGATACATACATATATATATATATATATATACAGAGAGAGCATGCACACACGAGAGAATATGAATGAGGCAACTGTGACATAAAAATAAAGAAGAATTTTGTACATAAGAAAGAAATACAGCCCCCGAGAGTAGTAGGTCAGTTATTTAATCCTATGTAATTATTCTTTATGAGTCGGAATCAACTTGATGGCAATGGGTTTGTTTATTTTAATTTTTCTTCAGGACAATTATGTGATGTTTATAAGAAAAATTGGACAAAAATAATAGTTGAAGCTCATCTTCAAATAAAAAAATGTTAAAAGTTTAATACATTCAAAGTCCCTGAGTCATCTACTGTAGCCATGAACCTTCAGTCAGCAGATTCTCTAACAGGTAGTAATTAATTTCATTCACCTAGACATGATGGCTTTGCTTGCTTCACACTGTTGGACAAAAAGAATGTTGACTGCCTGAAGAAATATTTCAGTAACAAGCCAAAATACAGAACAGTAATGACTGAAGAAGTATTGCATATGCTATATTTTATTTTGCAATAATTATCTTTTTAAAAATCATCTCTGAGCTCCCCTAGGCAGATTCTCCTCCTCCCATCTTGAGAAGTGTTCTCTGAAGTACACTCCTTATTAGTTCTATGAGCTTGGGTACCTCTTTGTGCATCAGTTTCGTCATCTGTAAAATAACGATTAAAAATATTACCTGCCTTGTCAGGTTGTTGAGGATAAATGAGTTAACACAGGGAAAGCACTGAGAGTAGTACGTGACACCTAGCAGGTACTTCACATATTTTAACGATTATGGTTATTATTGTTCATAGCTTCAAGATTGGCTTTCTTCTTGGTCACCAATCACATTCATACAAAACATTTTTACGGTGTCAAGTCCCCTACCTGAAAGAAATGTGTAGTTTCTCTCTTTTCTGTGTAAGGTTAAACCTTGATCAGTTTTGTTTTGTGTCTTTATTATTGTTTTGCTTTGTTTTTAGGACCTCTGAGAAATATTTCCAAATAACATCAGGAAGCATTTGTTTATTTGGTTAATAAATTTGAAAACTTTCACTAACTATACTGGATTTTAAGGTATTTCCCACAACTGCTCACATTAATATACCCTTCACGCATCTTTCCTGGCATTTCCACTCTCCTCCTTTGTTCTTCCAACATCTGTCTGTCAGTCTGTCCTACTGTGGTGACTTGCATGTTGCTATGATGCTAGAAGCTATGCCACTGGTATTTCAAATACCATCAGGGTTGACCATGGTCAATAGGTTTCAGTAAAGTTTCCAGACTAAGACAGACTAGGATGAAAGACCTGGCAATCTACTTTTGAAAATTAGCCAATGATAATCCTATAAATCACAACAGAATATTGTCTAATATAGTGCTGTAAGATGAGCCCTCTAGATTGGAAGGCACTCAAAATGCACAGTGGCTGCAACGATGCACTCACGCATACCAACGATGGTGAAGATGGTGAAGGACCCGACAACATTTTGCTCTATTGTACTCGATGGCAGCTAACAACCTTTGTTCTTACAGCCCAACTTGTTAATTGCTCATGGTTAGGTGGCCACCTTCGTCTGTCCTTATCATCTGACTTAAATGATCTGAAAAATCCCTTTCGTCTATCCTCCTGGTATTTTAATGTATTATATTTGATATGTTATATCTAACATATGGAGAGTGAACGAAATGTTATATATACCTAGGTAATATCATTTTAATGTATTTTCAATTGTTATATGTGTGGAGGTTTCAAGGTACCATATTTATCCACAATTGTTTCAGATATAGTTTTCTCAAGCTATAATAAAATATAAGCAGTATTTTTAATACAATGATCTCTGTCCTCATTATAAAGTGAATGTGGTTTTATTCATTTTTCCATATATGTAATGTAAATTTTAGAACTCTGCTTTTGAAAATATGAAATACACCCCTGTAAACACTAGGAGGTACCCTGGGTATACTGTAAAGTTAGATTTTTTTTTTTCTTTTAGGGAAAAATATCTGTGGATTAAATGATTAGCCACTATGTGTCATTGTTTGGTCTTCATGTTTAAAACCTGCTTACATGGATTAGAAGGATTTTTGTGTGTATAAAATAGGTCATGGCTGAATGAGAAGCATGGATCATCTTTTCTAACAGAGTGTAAAATGATGACATGTCTTGTGATTCACTTAGATAAACTATAGGATCTATATGTTTAAATGGTATTTTAGATTTGTCACAGTGTTAGTACCTTTTACCGAATGCCTATTTTTGTTACTTGTTGTTTTCAAGTTTTTTAAAAAAATGGTATCTATACCTTGTTATATAAAATTTTGTTCCTCCAACACACAATACAGGGGAAGTCAGCACAACTAGACTAAATCAAAAGCTAAGAAGTTTCCTGAACACAACAAACACTTCGAGGAACAGTGTAGCAGGGGCCGGGGTCTGGGGACCATGGTTTCAGTGGACATCTAGGTCAATTGGCATAACAAAGTTTATTAAGAAAATGTTCTGCGTTCCACTTTTGTGAGTGGCGTCTGGGGTCTTAGAAGCTAGCAAGTAGCCATTAAAAACGCATCAATTTGGTCCCAATCCACTTGCAGCAAAGGCGAATGAAGAACAGCAAAGACACAAGGAAAATATTAGCCCAAGAGACAAAAGGGACCACATAAATGAGAGACTCCATCAGCCTGAGACCAGAAGAACTAGATGGTGCCTGGCTACCACCAATGACCGCCCTGACAGGGAACACAAGAGAGAGTCCTTGACGGAGCAGGAAAAAAGTGGGGTGTAGAACTCAAATTCTAGTAAAAAGACCAGACTTAATTGTCTGACTGAGACTGGAGGAACCTCAGAAGACATGGCCTCCTGACTCTCTGTTAACTGAGAACTAAAACCATCCCAGAAACCAACTCCTCAGGTAAAGAATAGACTGGACTATAAGACATAAAATGATACTCCTGAAGAGTGTGCCTCTTAGTTCAAGCAGATAAATGAGACTAAATGGGCAGCTCCTGTCCGGAGGCAAGATAAGAAGGCAGAAAGGGACAGGAGATGGTTGAATGGACACCGGAAATACGAGCTGTAAAGGAGGACTATGTGGTCACATTATAGGGATAGCAACTAGGGTCACATAACGATGTGTGTATAAATTTTTGTATGAGAAACTAACTTGAGCTGTAAACTTTCACCTAAAGCACAATAAAAAAATTAATTTAAGTAAATAAATAAATAAAATAAAATTTTGTTCCTCATATGAGTTATTTATGACGAGAAAATAATTATGTCCAATTATATTTGATTTAGAGCTTTGGGGTGAAATTAAATATGCTTAAGAAAATAACTATGTCCAATTACATTTGATTTAGAGCTTTGGGGTGAAACTAAATATGCTTAAGAAATATATTTACTTTCATTCAATAGATGGCAAACTAAGCACGTTTTCCCATCGTTTAAAATACGACTGATAATATTACCCTGTGTGGTGATTTCCATCTTTTTATAAATTTTGTTTCCCCAGGCACTCCAGTCTTAAATCTCAATGGAAGCATTCATTTAGTTATTTGATGACTATCCTTTGTTGTTGTTGTTGGGGTGCTGTCAAGCCGATTTTCATTCACGTAGACCCCATATGACAGAGTAGAACTGCTCCATATGGTTTTGTAGCTTATAATCTTTATGGAAGAAGATTGCCAGGTCTTTCTCCTGTGAAGGGAGAAACTGCCAGCCTTTTGTTAGCAGTCGAGTGCTTAACACTGTGGTACCAAACCAAAAATACCAAACCTGTTGCTGTCAATTCTATGCCAACTATAAGACAGAATAGAACTGCCCCATACGGTTTCCGAGGAGTGGCTGGTAGATTTGAGCTGTCAGCCTTTTGGTTAACAGCCAAGCTCCTAACCATTGTGCCACCAGGGCTCGCTTGTGCACAAGGAGCTCCTAATTAGCCTTCACATGACATTATAATTGTGACTAAAATCCGTCTCCACTTTGAAGCCTTCTTAGTCTAAGAATCACAGATACCATCTTTCTTCCTCTATCACAATTATAATTTTGCTGTTCTGACATTTTACTGTTTAGAACTTTAAGATTGTAAGTTGTCCAATCTTGAATTTATGGTTAATTTTATGGTAACCTGCCCATGCTCCTTCTGACATTATGCTTCACTATTCTAAGTGATGGGACTCCCACCATCACCCAAATGACTATGGGGGTTACCGCTGTGTCGAAGATACTGTGATATGATGCCTGGATCCCCAGCATCTGGGGTGCTGCTGGCAGATAGCCCCCAGGCATCAGCCTTTATTGTGAATTGCCTCAGCTGTAATGCTCCCAGGGCAGCCTGTTTCCAATGACTGGTCAACATGGAAGTATAAAGTCCAGGCCCCTTTCATCCCATCTCAAGATAACTAGAAGGACCATTCCAGCTTCAGAGCTCTCTTTCATTAGGCCCACATTACACCTGCTTTCTCCTTCTGTCCTCTTCTGCTTCTTCCCGTTATTTCCCTTCCACAGCTGTTATTCTCAGGAGAACTTCTTAACCTTCCTGCATGCTAATGTCAATCTCAGAGTCTGCTTCCTGGGAAAGTCATCTTGTGACTAGATAATAAACAAAAATCCTTGAAGTTAAGAAATGATTTTTTCCCCCACTTATGGTGCAATTTTAAAATCCCTTGCTCTTTAGATTTACAGTGTCCAGTGGCAGAGATGCCTTCACTCTTAATTTGGCTTGAACTTCTCCATTGAAATCTTAGAATCACCTCTCTTTAGAGAATTCAACATGTGGGCGCTAACATCCTCTTGTAAGCAGTGAACTAAAATGCATTAACAGGCAGCTTCCTTAAGTGATATCTCTGAAACTTGCATCTATACAAGTTGCAAAAGTAAAATTCCCATAGTCACGGTACAGTCTCTAAACGAGCACGAGTTTCATAATGCGTCAGTTCCTGTTCAGTGTTAAGAAGGAATGAATATCCCCTTTTATCCACAGTGGGAATTACTGCGCATCCTTCATCCTCGCTCTCCAATCGCTATCTCAATAGTCACCCCAGCTGAAAGTATCTGTGGGAATGAAGTTTTTCCCTGCTTCCCAGGACCTTCAACTGAAAGTTTAGATGACTTAGTTCCCAAGCACTTCTGTCCAAGATTGTCTTTTTAACAGAAGGCTAAAGCTCACCCATGGGTTGTGTCTGGGTTTGGTTTTGCTTCCCTAAACTCAGTATTTGATGGAGCTCAGGTGAGCTCTAGAAACTTGTGCTCACTGTGATTACAGGCCTGAGAACTAGAAGACATTGTAAAATGTCACTTTTCATCACCATTTCTCTTTCCTAGGACTCTGCCTAGGACTTATAAATCTCCTTCCCCAGGAACAGGACATTAGTACTCTAAAGTATCTCCCAGATTCTGAAAATTGTCACAGTCTAGAAACGTCTGCTACTGCATTCAACCACCTGTGGATCTTGAGGCTGGCCCAATGTAGCTATAGTTCTATTGGATATTGTGGACTGCAGTCCACTCTTAGAGGACTCATGTAGACAGCAAAGTTTACTCCCATGGCTTCCTCCCTCTCCCTGTTGCTGAAATCTAACCTATGTTGCACATCTTCCTCCTCTTCCTTTCCTTATCCCTTCTTGCTTCCTTCATTGCTAAAACATTTGCAAGAATTCTATTTGGGGGACTGTGGAAGGTATAGCCACACCTAAGCAATGCTGTCAGGATCCTCTGGTTGTGCCCAATAAAGCTTGCTCCAGGCATAAACGCTTTGCTGGTGAGGTACATTTGTACTATTTATTGCTGCTATGGTCACTCTGTTAGCATGGCTGCTCTCGCTGTATGTCTGGATGTCTGCCTATGCAGGCTAGAGTCCAGGCCAAGCACACTTCTAGCTGGTGTGTACGCTCAGCATTCAGAGCATCTAGAAATCTGCAGGGAAAGTCTTAGAATTCTCCATTTCTTCATTCTTTCACCTGTGTGTGCAAGGCACAGATTTCCTCTTTATAAGTAGAGCCTACTTCAGTTCTATTTAAGGTGCCTAATAGAGTTCGGCTGCTAACCAAAAGGTCGGCAGCACGAATCCACCAGCTGCTCCTTGGAAATCTTATGGGGCAGTTCTACTCTGTCCTATAGGGTCACTATGAGTTGGAATTGACTTGATGGCAATGGGTTTGGTTTTTTTTTTGTTGTTGTTGTTGTTAATCAGGGATTGGAGCCCTGATGGCGTAGTGGTTAAGGGCTTGGCTACTAACCAAAATATTGGCTGTTCAAATCCACCAGTGGTTCCTTGGAAACTCTATGGGGCAGTTCTGCTCTGTCCTATAGGGTCACTATGAGTCGAAATCGACTCGACAACAATGGTTTGGTTTGGTTTCAATCAGGGATTGGAGCGCTGATGGCATAGTGGTTAAAGCGCTCGGCTGCTACCCAAAAGATTGGTGGTTTGAACCCACCAGCTGCTCCACAGGAGAAAGATGTGGCTGTCTGCTTCCGTAAAGATTTACAGCCTTGGAAATCGTATGGGGGCAGTTCTACTCTGTCCTATAGGGTTGCTATAAGTTGGAATCGACTTGATGGCAGTGGGTTTGGTTTGGTTTTTGGAATCAGAGATTCTCTCCTCTTATCGTTTCTCCATCTTCTTACAGCCCAACTGACAGCCTAAAATCTCATCCTGATTTTTTTTCTCTCTCTCTTTTTGAAAATAAATTTGGGTTTGTTTTAATTAAAAATGTAGTATTTGACCATTTTGGTGAAATTGGAAAATTTTTAAAAATTAAGAATAATCACCATCAGTAACCTCTACTAATATCTTAATACATTGTCTTTCAGTTCCTTTTAGTGTGCACACACACACAGACACACACACACACGCACACACACACACCAAGACATACCTGTGCAGAGTATATAATAGCTAAAATGCATTTAGTGCACACTAAGAGCTAGGATTTGTGTGCATCTTACATGCATTTGATACTCACAACAATCCTATGAGATCAGGTGGGGAGAACTGTTTTTGTTTTTGTCTGCAGGCACTCATCCCCCTTCCCTTCTACTGACAACCATCCCATGATTTCCTCTTGGGTCTGAAGTCATGATGGGCCAACCAGTCTAGGTGCACTATCCTCTTCTGGCAAAGGGGTGGACACATATTCCACGACAGAATGACTCCCAAAGACTGAGCAACCATTTTATCGTACTCATCTAGGTGTTTGTGCCTGGAGAAGGTGCCCCATAGTTTGTGATCTAGATCCAAAGAGCTGCTCTGGGTCCTGCCTTTTCCCATGCCTGGTTCTGCAGCCCTTCTTCTCCACCTGTGAGCTTTCCTGTATTCTTCCAACAACTTTTTTTTTTTTTAATTAAATTATCTAGGTTTGGTTCCTCCCACTTACCACTAAAATATCTAAACAAACAAATAAGCTCGTTGCTGTTAAGTTGATTCCGACTTATGTCGACTGTACTGTTCCACAGGGTTTTCCTGGCTGTAATATTTACAGAAGTAGATCATCAGGCCTTTCTCGGGGTGGCACTGGGTGGGTTTGAACTGCCAACCTTTTTAGGTTAGTAGTTAGTTGAGCATAAACTATTTGCACCACCCAGGGACCTCTAATCAATACAGAAATATACTAGTATTATCTTAGTTTACTGAGACTGAAACTGTGGCTTAATGAAGTTAAGTGACTTGTCCAGGACCCAGGCAATAAGAAGTGGTAGCAGGTCTCTGTAACACTAAAGTTTGTGCTTAATTTTACCCAATTCTCTTCTCAATATCTCTTCATAGAGATAAGTAGATGTGTGTGTGTTTATACATATTCTTCCACAGTTGAGATCCTACTATATGCACAATTTAAAATAATTTTCAGTCTTTAGTTTTTTTGTATAATAAAATTATTGTAGAAAGTTTCACAATTACTGTAAAGTATAAAGAAGGTAAAACTCCCTTAATATCCCAACATCTAGACATTATCAACCACTGTTAACATTTTGGTTTATTTCCTTTAGTCTCTCTCTCTCTCTCAGTATATGCATATATACTATATATAGTATATATACATACACACACAAACAGGAATCAATACATACTTATTTATATACGTACATACACACATATACTATTACATATGTAGAGATCCATACTGTATGCACAGATTTGTATCCTTATTGTTTCTTTTATTGCTCTTTTGTAAGCCTCTTCCTGAGTCATTAAACTTCTTTGAAAGTATTTTAATGGTTACAATACATTTAATCATATGGGCATATCATAACGTATTTAATTACTCCTCTTCTAGACATTTAATGGCTGTGTCTTTTTTCTGCTTTGATAAATAGCAGTGTAATCAATAACTTTGTTGGCATTTGATTATTCTCTTAGAATAGATTCTGGAAGAGAATTACTGGCTTAAAGACTTTGAACATTTTAAAGGGTCTTGATCTGTATTGCCAAATAAATATCCAGAAAGATTATGCCAATTTATAATATCACCACTACTATTTTAAAGTTCAGTTTCATTCACCTCCTCAAACACGGATGTTGTTGTTAGTTGCCATAGAGGTGATTCTGACTCGTGGAGACCCCATGTGTGCAGAACTGCTCCATTCGGTTTTCAAGACTGTGACCTTTCAGAAGCCGATCCCCAGGCCTTTCTTCCGAGGCAACTCTGGGTGGGTTTGAACTACCAACCTTTTGGCTAGTAGTCTAGCACTTAACCGTTGGCACCTCCCAAGGACTCATGAATGCCCATTTTCAAAAATTAATGCCAGTTTAATAGGTAGAAAATGATAGTTCATGTTGTATTTGATATTTCTTCTGTTTATTCTTTTTACCTGATTATAAAGTAATACAAGCTAATTATAGAAAAAATTTAAAAAATACAAAAAAAGCTTACAGAAATAAAAATCACTTGTAACCTATATATTAAAATAACCACAGAAGTTTGATGAATATTGTTTTCAGTCTTCTTGCTGTACATATATTAAAATACATAAATAATATTTGCAGTATTGAGGTCTTATGGCTCATATTTTTAAATTTAATTTTAAATTTAAATTTGTATTTAATGTTATACATTGTGAACACTTTCCTGTTATCAAATATTCTCCTAAGCATTACTTACATTAGTTGCCACATATTCTATCTTGTGAATACCATAGAGTATTTAACCATTATTGTTTATTTGGCATGTACTGTTCAATAATATAAGATTGCAATACACATCATTGTTCAAAACATTTTACCACATTTATTATTTCAATAGAATTATGACCAGTAGTGAAATTATGGAATTATGAAGTTAAATGCTATGGATGTTTTAAATTTTATTGATTGCTTTTTTTTCCTAAAATACTTGTTCCAGTTGTGTACAAAAGTGCACTTTACTCTTCTCAGCTTAATTATTATCTTATTGTTTTATTTCAGTGGTTCATGTTTTATATTTTTCTAAATTTTTCATTTTTGTTTAATATTTGTATTTCTTCCTGTCTGAATTCACCGATCATGTACTTTGCATGTTTTTTCCATTGGATCTAATATCCTGAAGAGAATCAAGCCTCCTTTCCCCGAGGTCTGCTCTCTACTTGTACAGAGCCCAGAAGGATAACTTAATTGAACCCCCCCCCCCGTTACTCTTATTACTTTTAATTAATAGTTCAATCACCTGTGGCTCTTGGCGATAAAAGCTATGTTTTCATATGCTTCTAAGTATATATGATTACAGTAGCTCATATTTGTTAAGAAGTTTACAATTCATAAAACTCTTCAGCATCCATTATCATTATTGCCCCCATAAGGCAGACAAGTCAAGTAGTTCCATTAGCATTATTTTAGGGGAGTGTATGTATAGGAGAGAGCTTAGGTCGACTGCTACTGGGGAATAAAGCCAGCATTCAGATCAGATTTTCAATTCCTAAATCCTGTATTTTTCATTCAGTCAATTACCAATATTCCCAGTGTCCAGAAATATAAAGTGAATCCCTATAAAGTAAAAAAGTTATGGACTATTGTTAAGGGAGCTGGTAGCAAATGAATGTACTGTATTTTTAGAAGAAGCCTGGTTTACATTTAGGGACTTTTAATTGCAGTCAAATATCAGTTTTAAGCGTTCAGTGTCTAAATATAAAAACGCAGCAATATAAATGAGCCAGCTGCATTCTTACGTAGAGCATGAATTAACGAGTTTATGAATGAGTGAATTAATGGACATCAAAAGCAAGAATACTATTCTAGTCCATCTCAATAATCTTAGCCATCTATCAGTACCTTGGAGAGCTTCCAAATTTATGCCAGCAGCCCCCAACACACATCCCCAAAATTCTCAGAAGAGACAGATTTTCAACCCCTAAAGGAAAATGGGAAGCATTGTACATTGATATCTTCCATGATTTTCGAAAACTGAAAGACCATTTCATTTTTTCAATTTGTACCTGAAAATGGGCTTCCCTTTTGCCTCATTTTAAATAAACTTGCCCATGGTCTGTGGTCCCTTGAAAGGCTATTTGATGTAAACAGAATTAAGTTTTTTTTTATCTTAGGAAACACATTTCTTTGCCATGTCTGCAAATTTAAAATACCCCTTTTCCAATGAATGCCCAGGAGAAAATCAGCTCCCGTTTCCTCGTCAGACTTTGTTGTAAGTACACGCGGACAATTTCCAACAAGTGGTTTTTATTCCTGTACACGTGCTATTTCTGACGACATTATGGAAGCAGAGTGCGGATCTCCATAGGTGCAGCCGGGAGGACGATGCAAGGGCGAGGAAGAAGCATGAGGCGGGAAGATGCCTGCACCCCGCCGGGACCGCGGGTTCGCTGGCTGCCACGCAGCCCCTTCTGCCTCTAGGCGCTGCGCAGGTATTTAAGCGAGCTTCAGCCCCTCCAACCGCCCCGCCGCGCACGCGCGCTCCACTCCCCCACGCACAACCTTCCTCCCCCTGCCTCACTGCACCTGCCAGGTCATAAACGTCTTCCCACAAGGTCCCGCTCCATCCCGGAGTATCAGGCTTGTCTCACGTTGATTGGTCGGAGCCCCAAGAGGGCGCGTCCAATCAACAATCCCTCCTGAGCAACCTCCTCCCGCTCTCCCCTCTCCCTGCCCGCCCCGTCCCGCCACTACCTTCTTTGTGACTGGTGCGCGCACAGGTCACTCAGTGCGGCGGGGCGCGGCGAGCTGGAGTGGGCGGGAGGGGCTAAGGAAGGGGAGGGATGGGAGGGGGAGGGGCGGGGCTCAGGTGCTGAACGGCGGGGCCCGGGCGGGGGAAGGGGCGAACGCCGAGAAGGGTGGGGGCGGCGGCAAGGAAGCGATTACGCCGCAACGTCGGCCGCGCGAGGTTTCGCGCGTGAGCGGCGCCGGCGCTGGGCCTTGCTACCAAGCTTTCCTGGCAGGCGAACAGGTCGTCGACGCCGGCTCCTGGCAGAGCGCGGGGAAGTGGAAGGTGTCGGTGTCAGCGGTGTAGTCGACGGCGGCCCTGGCCATGGAAGAGACGCAGCCGCTTCCGCAGCCCGAATTGCGGCTCTGTGACAGCCTTATGATCTGGGTGAGTGTGAGGAGGCGCGGGGGCACGAGGGCCGGGGCGGGCGGCCCGGGGCGCGCCGTTCTCTCCAGGTGAGCCAGAGGAGTCGCCGGGTCCCCCTGCGTGGCGGACCTGCCGCCCTGACATCTGCACTTTTTGTCGCCCTTGACCGCGAGGGTGACAGCTTCGGGTAGCGGGGCAGGGTCTGTTTGTGTTTCTCTGGGGGTGTAGGTATGTAAAGGAAGCTCCGGGGCAGGGGAGGGGGACGGCGGAGGAGACGTGGATCTTAGCCAGAGGATCCGAACTGGATCATGCCCCTAACAGCTGTGGCAGGAGTCAGTCGCTCATTCCTTTCCTTCCAGACCCTTATTTTCTCCGCCTACCTGTGGCACAGTGGTTAAGCGCTCAGCTACTAAGCGAAAGGTCGGCAGTTCGAGCCCACTAGCCGCTCCGCGGGAGAAAAATGTGGCAGTCTGCTTCTGTAAAGAGTACAACCTTGGAAACCCTTTGGGGCAGGTCTACGCCGTTCTATAGGGTTGCTATGAGTTGGAATCGGAATCAACTCGACGGCAGCGGGGTTTTTTTTTTTTTTTTAGTAACCGGCGCTCAAACCCTAGACTTTCTGGGTCATCGACTCTCTAGCCTTCCATCTACTAAAGAGCCCTCCTATAAGGGACTTTTGTGTCCCTTGGGAGTGAAGACCCTTCCCCAAACCGCCACCCCTCCCCCCACCTCCAGCCATCTTGCTCTGCTTGGACTCAGATGGTCAAGAGGGTGGCTGGTTTTTTTAGTTCATGGATAGATGCTCCTCCCGTACCGCCGGATGTCCGATCTTGTAAAAGCCGCTTAGAAGATGTGTTTCCATGTATTTCTTGCGTGGAGAAAAAGATTTATTGGAGTGAGGACTCTTTTCCCTTTTCCTGTCTGGCCCGCCTCCCCTTCTAAACGGACAGCATTTTCTTTAAAGAAAAGGAATTGGCATTTTCGTTTACACTTTAGAATGTCTGTTAATTTGTACTGGGTTTGGACAGGCAGAATCTATCCCCAGATTCTTCAGTATTCCAGTCAGCAAAATGATGTCTCAGCTCTTGGAGTTTCTCAGATAATCAGTAAGAGAGCCGGCATTCAGGTGTGGTTCCTAACCCGTATTGGACAAGGATGGTACTCCGTGGTCCACAGGGTACTATTAGTGCCCATCTCCAGGCAGTTGTTTAGTTGTGTGTAGGGGAGTGGGGAGTGTGTGCAAAATGGAAAGTAAACAGACTGGATCAGGAGGCAGTAATTGGTTGATGAGATTTCCTGGTGATCTCCTAATACGTTGAATTCAGAAGAATGAGAAATTGAGAAAGTTTATAGAAGTGTATGAAGTCTATTGGAAATAATCGTAATTTAAAGCAATGCTTACACTTTGGCAGTAAATAGGTTTTGTTTTAACTGGAGTGTAAGTATCTAGTTTTTCTGAGTTAAAAGCAATTAGCTTTTATCTCCTCTAATTTGAAATTAGAGTTAGAGTTTAGATGCTGTATTTAAGACTGTCATGAAACAAGGCAACATTACTTTTAATGATCTGTTTTGTTAAAACCAGTGACTAATTAAAGGGTGTATCCTAATCTGTTACATTGCTGCTCTAAACTTCATCTGACTGAAGTAATACACTTAGTCTTTATGATGTCATAGGCTTACAGGTGAGCTGATGGAGAAACACATGATTTTCTTGAATTATATTGCAATATTTTAAACTATGTGACTTTATTCTTTAAACTAGTATTTATTGAGTTCTTGTTTTGTGCTAGGCTGCAACAGTGGGTGGAAGCATAATGATTGTGAGAATGGTGCAGGACTGGGCAGTGTTACGTTCTGTTGTACGTAGAGCCGCTATGACTTGGAATCAGCTCAGTGGCACCTAACAACAACAACTTTGTGCTAGGCACTGAAGAAGACAAAGATCTATAAGAATCATAGAGCCTTCTGTTTTAATCGGAATGGAAGGCAGAAAACTGTATAATCACAAAGGAAAATAAAATTCATGAAAAGTTAAATAAAAATTTCATAAAACAAATGATAAGGAATCATAGGTGACTGAGTACCTGGTTGTTTACTCTCTACCCCTCTCTCAGGCTACTGAGCATTGTGAGAAAATTGAATGATCATGGAGACTGTTGCCTCTACAAATGCTGCTACAGCCAAATCCCACTGTTCTCACTTTGCCCACGTCTGTGGTTAAGAGTACCTGGACAGTTCTCCTCACCTTCCTCTTAGCAAACCTCTATTAGTATTCTCTTTGAGACCTCAACTCTTTTCCCCCTTAGGCAAATGACCACCTCCTCCTCCTTATCTCTGGCTCTGAGTCTAGACACCATCCCTTCTACCTCCTTTAGAACTTTGCTCCATCATTTATCCCTTTTCTGTATTTGCAGGTTTTTCCAACGCTCTACATATAAACATTTGGAGTCCCTGGCTGGTGCAGAGGGTTAAGTGCCCCGCTACTAAGCGGTTGGAACCCACTCAAAGGTGCCTTGGAAGACAGGCCGGGCAGTCTGCTTCCGAAAGGTCACAGCCTTGAAAACCTGATTGAGCATCTACTCTGCATACGAGGTTCCCATGAGTTGGAATCAATTCCATGGCAACTAACTACACTACAACCAAAAAACCAAACCCACTACTGTTGAGTCGATTCCACCTTATAGGAACCCTGTAGAATAGAGGAGAACTGCCAAATAGGGTTTCCTAGGCTGTAAATCTTTATGGAAGAGATGGAGTGGCTGGTGGGTTTGAACTGCTGACCTTTCAGCCACCAGGGCTCCCTCTAACTACAACAGCAATATATAAACACGCTCAAATCTTCTCCACCTTAAATGAAAGAACAAAGAGCCAGAAGTCCCTATTAAAATCAAACTTTAATTGCTCTTTTCTTTCACAGTCAAATTTCTTGACAGAGGTTTTTGTTTTTGTTTTTTTTTTGGACTTACCTTTTATACATCCTTAATTGCCATTCACTCCTCAACCCTCTAAGGCTTTCACTCAGTTACCAGTTTCCCAGGTCTAATAAATATAATGTCTTTATCGTACTTGATAGTTTCTTTTTGAAATGATCTGCCTTCATTTCTTGGGCACCTATCTGTTGGCTTTTGTTTACCTCTCTGATAGATTCTTAGTCAACTTTGCTTTTTTTTTGGGGGGGGGGAGTGCTTTGCCAGCTACTGTATTGTCAATGTTGCCTCACTTCCCCAACTTTGGCCAAACTCACCTCATGCCACACTCTCTCATCCCCACTGTACTGCATAGGTTTCTGTTTTTTTCAGGAAGCCAATCTTTTATTTTATTTTTTTAAGATACATCAGGGCTTTTTTTTTTACTTCTGTTTACCTAAAACATTCTCCTTTCAGTTATTCCAGTGACTGGTTCCTTCTCACTATTCAAGTCTTGGGTCAGATGTCATCTTTCAGAGGTACTTTCCATGACTGCCCTTAACTGTAGTAGTATCCCCCACCTCATCCTGTTCTAACATATTAACCTCTTTCTGTTTCATCTGTAACAGTTAACACTTTCTGAAGTCATCGTATTTGCTCCCTGGTCAGAACCCTTGTCTGACTTGTTTTCTGCTCTATGCTCAAGAATAAGAGCTGTGTCTGGCACATAGTAGGTGCTTGATAAATGTTTGAGTGAATGAATGAATACATAAATTAATGAATTGGCCCTCTTTTTTTTTTTTTACAAGTTCTTTCATTCTGTCTAGGATCACCACTTACAACTTTCTAACATATATTTCTAGCTCTAAATGTCCTCTTAAGATACAGAACTGCTTACTTACTGACATATTAATCATTAACACCAATTTCCCATAGGCATCACAGATTCACCATTTTCATGACAAAATTGTCATTCCCCCCTTCCATCCTCCCTTTAAAAAAATTAAATGCCCCTTCCTGTTTTTACTATCTTACTGACAGGCACCACCTTCTCAGAAAAGTGGAATCATCTTTAATACAATTTGAATTTGAATAGTCAAACATTTATAAATTAAATAATGAAAATGGGTCCCTCATCCAGTTCCACTCTCATGAGTCAATCTTTGTAATTCAGTTTCTTGTATATCTTTGTTGTTGTTGTTGTTAGGTGCCATTGAGTTGGTTCCAACTCTTAGCGACCCTATGTACAACAGAATAAAACACTGCCTGATCTTGCGCCATCCTCATAATCATTGTTATGCTTAAGCCCATTGTTGCAGCCCCTGTGTCAGTCCATCTCATTGAGGGTTTTCCTCTTTTTCACTGACCCTCTACTTTACCAAGCTTGATGTCCTTCTCTAGGAACTGATCCCTCCTAATAACATGTCCAAAGTATACGAGACATCTCGCCATCCTTCTAAGAAGCATTCTGGTTGCACTTCTTCCAAGACAGATTTATTCGTTCTTTTTGCAGTCCGTGGTATATTCAGTATTCCTTGCCAACACCATCATTCAAAGGCATCAGTTCTTCTTCAGTCTTCCTTATTCATTGTCCAGCTTTCGCATGCATATAAGGCGATTGAAAACACCATGACTTGGATCAGGGGCGCTTTAGTCTTCAAGGTGACATCTTTGCTTTTTAACACTTTGAAGAGGTCTTTTGCAGCAGATTTGCCGATTGCAGCGTGTCGTTTGATTTCTCGACTGTTGCTTCCGTGGGTGTTGATAGTGGATCCAAGTAAAATGAAATCCTTGACAATGTTCGTCTTTTCTCTGTTTATCATGATGTTGCTTATTGATCCAGTTGTGAGGATTTTTGTTTTCTTCATGTTCAAGTGTAATCCATACTGAAGGCTCTGGTCTTTGACCTTCATCAGTAAGTGCTTCAAGTCCTCTTCACTTTCAGCAAGCAAGGTTGTATCATCTGCATAATGCAGATTGTTAATAAGTCTTCCTCCAATCCTGATGCCCTGTTCTTCTTCAGACAGCCCAGCTTCTCAGATTATTTGCTCAGCATATAGATTGAAAAAGTATGGTGAATGGATACAACCCTGACACACACCTTTCCTGACTATAAACCATGCGGAATCCCATTGGTCTCTTTGAACAACTGCCTCTTGATCTGTGTAGAGGTTCCTCATGAGCACAATTAAGTGTTCTGGTATTCCCATTGTTCGCAGTGTTATCTATAATTTGTTATGATCCACACAGTTGAATGCCTTTGCATAGCCAACAAAACACAGGTAAACATTTTTCTGGAGATGTTGTATTCATACACCAAGAGATGTATATGTGCATTTTGTTTACAAAAATGTTAGTATACAGTGTACATCATTGTGTACTTTGCTTTTTCTCACTTAATGGTGTATCTTGGAGATTCTTTTTAATAGTGGTTTGATTTTCCAGTGAATGAATCTACCGCAGTTTATTTAACCAGTTACCTACTGCTAAACAGAAGGTCATCAGTTCGAATCCATTAGCCGCTCCTTGGAAACACTTGGGGCAGTTCTCCTCTATCCTATAGCGTTGCTATTGAGTCGGTTCCGGGTTTGGTTCTTTTGGTTTTCTACTGGTAGACATTATGTTTTCAGTCTTTTGCAATTACAAACAGTGCTACGGTGAATAATTTTGTACATACACCTTTTCACACATGAGGGAGTATTTTATTAGAGTAAATTCCTAAAAGTAGAATTGGCTGCTCAGATTATATACTTATTTTTATGATTGTTGACAGCATGTACAAATTTATAATCCTACCGTCAAAATGGTCATTCATTTACACAAAAATGTTGTTGTATAATACTTACCATGTGCTAGGAAATATGGTAATGAATAAGACAGACAGGGTCCCTGCCCTCATGGAATTAAGTCTGTCAGAGAAGATGGAAGCTTATCAACTAGCAAGGGAGATAGATAGATGATGCACAACTATTATATAAAAGTAAATGTAAAATTACAATTTGTAATATAATAACTGTTTTGAAGGAAAATTGTTGTTGTTAGGTGCTGTTGAGTCAGTTCCAACTCTCAGTGACCCTATGTACAACAGAACGAAACACTGCCTGGTTCTGCCCATCCTCACAATCACTGTTACGTTTGAGCCCATTGTTGTAGCCACTGTGTCAGTCCATCTCATTGAGGATCTTCCTCTTTTTCACTGACCCTCTACTTTAACAAGCATGATGTCCTTCTCCAGGGATTGGGCCCTCCTGATAACGTACAAAGTACTTGAGACAAAATCTCATTGTCATCCTTGATACTAAGGAACATTCTGGCTGTACTTCTTCTAAGACAGACTTGTTCGTTCTTCTGGTAGTCCATGGTATATTCAGTGTTCTTCACCAACACCATAATTCAAAGGCATCAATTCTTCTTTGGTTTTCCTTATTCAGTGTCCAGCTTTCGCATGCATATGAGGTGATTGAAAATACCATAGCTTTGGTCAGGTGCATTTAGTCCTCAAGATGACATCTTTGCTTTTTAACACTTTAAAGAGGTTTTTTGCAGCAGATTTGCCCAATGCAATCCATCGTTTGATTTCTTGACTGCTGCTTCCATGGGCGTTGATTATGGATCCAAATAAAGTGAAATCCTTGACAATTTCAGTCTTTCTCCCTTTATCATGATGTTGCTTATTGGTCTAGTTGTGAGGATTTTTGTTTTCTTTATGTTAAGGTGTAATCCATGTTGAAGGCTGTAGTCTTTTATCTTCATCAGTAAGTGCTTCAGGTCCTTTTCACTTTCAGCAAGCAAGGTTGTGTCATCTGCGTATCGCAGTTTGTTAATGGTCTTCTTCCAATCCTGATGCTCTGTTCTTCTTCATATAGTCCAGCTTCTTGAATTATTTGCTCAGCATACAGATTGAATAAGCATGGTAAAAGGATACAACCCTAACACACACTTTTCCTGACTATAAACTACACAGTATCACCTTGTTCTGTTCAAACAACTGCCTCTTCGTCTATGTACAGGTTCCGCATGAGCACAGTTAAGTATTCTGGAATTTCACACAGTCAAATGCCTTTGCATAGTCAATAAAACACAGGTAAACATCTTTCTGGTATTTTCTGCCTTCGGTCAAGATCCATCTGATGTCAGCAGTGATATCCCTTGTTCCACATCTTCTTCTGAATCTGGCTTGAATTTCTGGCAGTTCCCTGTCCATGTACTGCTGCAACCATTTTTGGATTACCTTCAGCATAATTTTACTTGCATGTGATATTAATGCTATTGCTCGATAATTTCTACATTCCGTTGGATCACCTTTCTTTCGGATGGACATGATTATGGATCTCTTTCAGTTGGTTGGATAGGTAGCTGTCTTCCATATTTCTTGGCATATACGAGTGAGTGCTTCCAGGGTTGCATCCATTTGTTGAAACATCTCAGTTGGTTTTCCATCAATTTCTCAAGCTTTGTTTTTTGCCAGTGCCTTCAGTGCAGCTTGGACTTCTTACTTCAGTACCATTGGTCCAGGAAAATTACAGGGTGCTAAGAGAAGCTATAAGGAGCCCTGATGACACAGATGGTTATCAGAAAGGTTGGTGATTTGAACTCACCCAGCCGCTCTGTGGGAAGAAAACCTAATGATCTACTTCCATAAAAATTAGAGCCCAGAGAACCGTATGGGGCAGTTCTGCTCTGTCACATTGAGTCACTATGGATAGAAAATGACTTGATGGCTCCTAACAACAACAAGAGAACCTAGACCTGAAAAATGTGTACGAGTTAGCTAGGCAAGGAATAAAGGGTAACAAAATTTACTATGCGTACTAGCAATTCTACTCCTAGGTATATACCCAAGAGATATGAAGACATATATCCGTACAAATTTTAATTGCAACAGCATTTTGATAGCCAAAAGGTGGAAATAACCCAAATGGCCACCAGCTGGTGAATGAAGAAATGAAATGTGCCATATCCAAACCATGGAATATTATCTGCCACAAAAAGGATACCTGATACCCGGTACAACATGAATGTACATTGGAAACATTATGCTGAGTGAAAGAAGCTAGTCGCAAAAGACTACGTATTATATGATTCCAGTCATATGAAATTAGGATGGGGGAAGAGGATGGAAAATAGAGGGATGATAGCTAAAGTGTATGAGTGTTGGTTTTTTTTTTTTTGTAATTTGTCTTGATGAATGAAATATTCTAAAATTTACTGTGGTGATGATTACATATACCTGTGAATATACTAGAAACCATTTAATTGTACACTTTAAATGAGTGAATTATATTAGTATGTGAATTATATCTCAAGTTTTTTTAAAAACAAAGATTAAAGGTGGCAGTGTTCCACATTGAGAGAATAATGTATATGAATACAAGAGGTGGGAAAGGGGTTTAGGGAGTTTGAGGAACTAAGGGCAGGCCTGTCAGAAGTGTAATGAGCAAGGACGAGATACACTGCAAGAGAAGACAGTTGAGGTAGGAAGGAGCTGTATCTTCAAGGACCTTTCAAGCCATTTTAAATACTTTGAACTTAATTGCAGTAGAATTGGGAATCTATCAAAGAGTTTTAAACTTCCTTTTAAAAGAAAGTTGTACACTAATACAAGTATTTTTTAAAGATCACTCTGATTATAATGTGAAGAATGGGTGGAAGAGAGCAAACGTAGAAACCAAGAGAATAGTTAGGAGGCTGATTGGATTTGGTGTCACTGGAGATTGTAAAAGAAGATGGATTAAAGAGATATTTTAGAGATAAGGTCTAAAGGAATTGGTGATTGATTGAAAGTGGGGTGAGAGGAACGTTATCTTGGATGATGCCTAGATTTCTAGCATAAGGTACTGAGATTGGCAATCTTGGAAGAGGAGCAGATTTGAGGAAAAAATCATGAGCATCTACCATATGCATGAACCTTTAGCAGAATGATTGTATTTCCTTTTCTGTGAATTCTGTTCATATTCTTAGTTCAGTTTCTCCTCCATTTACACTTTACGTATAGTAAATTACTCTTATTGATTGTATCTTTTAAACCTCTCTAATACTGGTCCCTGTTTCTCTCTTCTCATTGCTATTGACCTACTTCAGGCTCTCTTAATCACTTGCATGGACTATTGCAGTAGATGCGGTAGCCTTAATGGACTCCCTAACTCTATTCTTAACTCACGTCAGTGCATTTTTCACACTGCTGCTATGGTGATCTTAGTAAAATGACAATCCAATTGTGTTACTCCTGTATGTGCACATATTTGGTGGTTTTCCAAATGTTTTTCCATAATTTTAGCTCCTGCCTCATTTACATCTTCTTTTTTTCCAGGGAAACCCTACCCTCATTACTAAGTATAAGCTTGTAATCTCTCACACTTATTCACTGATTTTTATACCAGGTCAATATCAAACCTTCTATAGTTCCAGGAATATGATCAGATACGGTAACACCTGTATACCATTCCACATGCTGTTTCCAAACATGTGGAATGCCATCTGCCCATTTGACTAATAAACTCCTACACATCCTCTGTCCATGTGATTCCTTGACTGTGGAGTCTTCCCTTACTGCCCTAGGTAAGTGAGTCATCATCTTCCCTATGTTCCACTGTATTTTTTCTGTTTTGTTTCCACGTTAGCTTTCCAATTAGATTTTAAATTGTCTCTTCGTCTTTGTAGCCCTAGCACCTCTCACAGGGTGTAACTTGTACACAATAAAGATTGGCTAATATATGAGTAGAGGAATACATAGAAAAAGCTTAGAGGTTCTTTTTCTTTTTAATGAAATATAACATACAAACAATAAATGCATAACATGTCCTAATCTTAAGTGTACAGCTTGGTGACTTTTTAGTGTTTTGATGCTCATGTACCCTCTACCTAGATCACAGTGGAGCATTTCTAGCATTCCCTTATGCTCCTTCCTATTACGATGTGACAGCTATTCTGACCTCTGTCACCAGCGATTAATTTAGCTTCTTGAAGTTCACATAAATGAAGCCATGTACACCTGTGTGTAGCTTAGGTATTTTACTCAACATTTCTGTGAGATTTATCTGTGTTTTTGAGTATATCATGAGTTTGTTCATTCTTTTTTTTTAACTGCTGTGTAGCGTTCCATTGTATGTTTTTGTTGTTGTTAGGTGCCGTCAACTTGGTGCTGACTCAAAGTGACCTTACGTACAACAGAATGAAACACTGCCTAGTCCTGTGCCATCCTCACGGTTGCTGCTGTGTTTGAGCCCATTGTTGCAGCCACTGTTTCAGTCCATCTCATTGAGGATCTTCCTCTTTTTCACTGACCCTCTACTTTACCAAGCATGGTGTCCTTCTCCAGGGACTGGTCCCTCCTGATAACATGTCCAAAGTACGAGAGATGAAGTCTTGCCATCCTGGCTTCTAAGGAGCATTCTGGCTGTCCTTCTTCCAAGACAGACTTGTTCGTTCTTCTGGCAGTCCATGGTATATTCAGTATTCTTTGCCAACACCATAATTCAAAAGCATCACTTCTTCTTTGGTCTTCCTTACTCATTGTCAAGCTTTCATATGCATATGAGGTGTTTGAAAATACCATGGCTTGGATCAGGTGCACCTTAGTCCTCAAGGTGACATCTTTGCTTTTTAACACTTTAAAGAGGTCTTTTGCAGCAGATTTGCCCAGTGCAATCCATTGTTTGATTTCTTGACTGCTGCTTCCATGGGCGTTGATTATGGATCCAAGTAAAATGAAATCCTTGACAACTTCCATCGTTTCTCCATTTATCATGATGTTGCTTATTGGTCCAGTTGTGAGGATTTTTGTTTTTTTATGTTAAGGTATAATCCATACTGAAGGCTGTAGATTTGATCTTCATCCTAAGTGCTTCAAGTCTTCTTCACTTTCAGCAAGCAAAGTTGTATCATCTGTTTGAAGATCTGATACCCTAGGCATTAGTGAGATGAAATGGACTAGTATTGGCCATTTTAAATTGTACAGTCACATGGTCTGCTATGCCCTGAATAACAACTTGAAGAGAAACAGTGTCACATTCATTGTCAAAAAGAACACTTCAAGGTCTGTCCTGAAGTATAAAGTTTTCAGTGATAGAATAATATCCATACGCCTACAAGGAAGACCAGTTAATGTGACTATTATTCAGATTTATGCACCAATCACTAATGACGAAGATAAAGAAATTGAATATTTTTACCAACTTCTGCAGTCTGAGATTGATCAAAATGTAGTCAAGATGCATTAATAGTTACTGGTAAGTGGAATACAAAAGTTGCAAACAGAAAAAAAGAAGAAGGATCAATAGTTGGAAAATATGGCCTTGGTGATGAAACGACACTGGAGATCATATGATAGAATTTTGCAAGACCAATGACTTATTCATTGGAAATACCTGTTTTTCAACAACGCAGATGACAACTATACATGTGGACCTCGCCAAATGGAGAACACAGGAATCAAAGTGACTACATCTGTGGAGACAATAGAGAAACTCAATATCATCAGTCAAAACAAGACCAGGGGCCAACTGTGGAACAGACCATCAATTGCTCATATGCAAGTTCAAGTTGAAGTTGAAAAAAATTAAAACAAGTCAACAAGAGCCATAGTACGACCTTCAGTGTATCCCTTCATCTCCATTATGTGAAAATACCACAGTTTATCCATTTTTTTGTTGATGGACATTTGGCTATTATATTCGTTTATTTTATTGGGCTATGTTATGATTGAAGCTTCTGTGAGCATTCTTGTACATGTCTTTTGGGGTCATATGCATCTGCTTATCTTGGTGGTATCAACCTAAGTATGATAGTATTAAGTCATAGGATTGTCTTATGTTTAGCTTTAGTAAATACTTCCAGTTTTCTAAAATGGATATGATTTCTTCTTTGATGTATTGATTGTTTAATATTGTGTTGTTTAATTTCCACATATTTGTGTGATTTCCAATTTTACTTTAGTTATTGATTTCTAGTTTTATTCCACTATGGTCATAGAAGATACTTTGTATGATTTCAACCTCTTTAAATTTATTGAGACTTATTTTGTAATCTAGCATATGGTCTATCCTAGAGAATGATCCCTGTGCACTAGAGATAATTTTGTACTGTGGTGTTGTAGAATGGAGTATTTTGTATATGTCTGTTAGATCTAGTTGGTTTATAGTGTTTTTTGGTTCCTTTGTGCCCTTGTTGATCTTCTGTCTAGATATGCTGTCCATTATTGAAAGTGGTGTATCGAAGTCTTCAACTATTATTTTAGAACTGTCTGTTTTTCCTTTGAATTCTGTCAGAGTTTGCTTCATATATTTTGGGGGCCGAATATATATATATACATATATTTTTTTTAAGTGCCGTCGAGTCAGTTCCGACTCATAGCAACCCTATGTACAACAGCATGACATAGGGTCACTGAGTCGGAACCAACTTGATGGTGCCTAACAACAGCATATATATATATGTGTATATATATATATGTGTATATATATACACACACATACGCACACATGGGTATATAATTATTATATTTTCCAGGTGAATTGGCCCTTTTAGCATTATATAATGCCCTTCTTTGCCTCTTGTAGCAGATTTTGATTTACCGTCTATTTTGTCTGATGTTAATATAGCCACTGCTATTTGCATAGATTTTTTTTTTTTCCCATCCTTTCACTTTCAACTGGAAACCCTGGTGGTGTAGTGGTTAAGAGCTATGACTGCTAACCAAAAGGTTGGCAGTTCGAATCCACCAGGCACTCCTTGGAAACCCTATGGGGCAGTTCTACTCTGTCCTGTAGGGTTGCTATGAGTCGGAATCAACTCGATGACAATGAGTTTGGCTTTTTTTTGGTTTTCACTTTCAACTACTTTGTGTATTTGAGTGTAAGATATGTCTCTTGTAGACAGCATGTAGAGTGAAAAGTTTGTTTATTTTTATCCATTCTGTCAATCTCTGCCATTTGGTGAGTTTAATCCATTTTTATTTAAAGTAATTACCCATAAGGAAGCACTTCTGCCATTTTGCTATTTGTTTTTTGTGTATCTTACACTTTTTGTCCCTCATTTCCTCCAATATTGCCTTCTTTTGTGTTTAGTTGATTCTTTATAGTGAACCCATTAGTCCCTTCTCCTTTACTTTTGTGCATATTTTTTAGATATTTTCTTTGTAGAATTACATTTAACATCCTAAATTTATGACAGCGTAGTTTAAATTGATACCAACTCAACTTCAATAACATACAACTCTATACCTGTAGCACTCCTTGCCCCTTTTTATTGTTCTTATATTATGTCTTTATACATTATGTGCCAAATAACATACATTTATAATTATTTTTTATGCATTTGCCATTTTAAATCATGTAGGACATAACAATTAGAGTTACAAACCAAAAACACCATGGTACTGCCCTTATATTTGTCCATGTAATTACCTTTACTGGAGACCTTTCTTTCTTCATATGACTGAGTTACTGTCTAGTGTGGTTTCATTTCAATCTGAAGAGCTCCTTTTAGCATTACTGATCAGGCAGATCTAGTCATAACAACTTACTAGCTTTTATTTATCTGGGATTATCTTACTTTCGCCCTCATTTTTTTTTTTCCTATTTAAAAACAATTTTATTTATTATGTTGTTGTTGAGAATATACACAGTAAAACATAACACCAATTCAACAGTTTCTGCATGTACCATTTAGTGACATTGATTACATTCTTTGAGTAGTGCAACCATTACCATCCTTTTCCAAGTCGTTCCTCACCCATTAACATAAATTCAGTGCCCTCTAAGGTTCCTTTCTAATCTTTCAAGTTGCTATTGTCAGTTTGATCCCGTATAGATAGCTCTTAAAAGAGCATAATGCTCAAGGCAGGCATTTTTTACTAGTTAAGCTAAACTAACCTACCATTTTTGAGGGACAGTTTTGTTGGATATAGAATTCTTGGTTGACAGTTCTTTTCCTTCAGTACTTTAAGTATGTCATCCCACTGCCTTCTGGCCACCGTGGTTCCTGAGGAGCAGTTGGTGCTTAATCTTATTGAAGATCCCTTATATGTGACCGTTTCACGTTTCTTTGTATGCCTTGTGATTTTTATTGAATCTGGAACTTTTGAATTATAATTTTAGCTCTGAAGCTCAGATTCTTCCCCTTCCCCAGAGGTTGAATTTTTTTTTTTAATTGTTGAAGGCTATAGTAGTCTGTGTGCTCAGTGATTTCCCCCCACCCCAGCTGTTTTTCCAGAGACTTCCCTTCTGTTCATGCGTGTTCACAAAGGATTCTATACACCAGTCCATGCCCAGCTAGTGTTTTGAAAGAGATTTCCTTGTACTCCAGGGAGAAAAGAAAAGCAGAAACACCTAGTATTTGCAAATTGATTCTGTGCCTGGGTCCTCTTTCATCACTTATGCCGGCTTGCTATGCTTAGGGATCAGCCTGAGGTGAAAGAATAGGGTCTTCTTAGATATATTCTATGCATGCATTTTTGCCCTGAACATGCATGTGGCTTTCTCATTTCTGGCTATCCATGGTGCTTTTGAAAGCCCTAATTTCTTTGAAAGAAACTCTCACTTCAACTCCTCCTCCAGCCATTAGGTGTCAATTTTATGCCTCAATGGCACTGTTTAGCTCCAGGTAGCTATGAGTGATCACACCCTTCTAGCATTGTCCACCACCCCCCCGGAAGCCCATATGAGCTCAAGGCAGGCCAAACCAAGAGGAGCATCTCACTTCAGTACTTTAGGAAGCTCCCCAGAACAGATCAGATGCACATACACGTACACACACACACACACACACACACACACACACACACAAACACACACACACACACATACACACACCTGCTGTTAAATTCTCCAGGGCAAGAGATTAGGTCCCCTCATGGAGAACACAGTCTACCACTGCCTTAAGATGGCCAAGCCACTATGCTGGGAGGGGGAGGGATGCAGGCAGTAGAAAACTAAAGCTTTCCCACTGTTTAAAAGTCACCTTTTTCTTAATTCACTTAGTTGCTGCAACCCTCCTGCTGTTTTCAGAGTTGTTAAAAAGTAGTCTATCAGTTTCTGGTGGTTTTCCTTGGTGATCCAGTTCAGGGATGAGAGATCTTCCAGGAAGTCCTGGTCAGTCTTTTTAATTTAAGCTTTTCTGGTGGTTGAGTAGTGGTATCTCATTGCAGTTCTTATTTTGCATTTTACTAATGAGTAATGATGTTGAAAGGTGCCTTGGTGGCGCAGTGGTTAAAGCTCTTAGCTGCTAACTGACAGGGCAGCAGTTCAAACCTACCAGCCACTCCACGGAAGAAAGATGTGACAATCTGCTTCCCTAAAGATTACAGCCTTGGAAACCATATGGGGCAGTTCTCCTCTGTCTTGTAGTGTGTGTAGGGTCACTGTGAGTCAGAATCGACTCGACAGCAACAGATTTGGTTTTGAAATGATGTTGAACAAATCATAGAGATGAGAAAACATTTGAGAGTAACTGTTCTTTCAGTAGTAGGAGAAGAATGGAATCACCATTAACAGAATAGAGAAGTCAGCAAGAAATATTGGTTAGGTGAAGTGATGCCTCTTTGGGAGAAGGAAAATAAGTTCAGTTTTTAAAAAGTTATATTTTAATATTTAAAACTCATATTCTTAAAATGGAGCCCTGGTGGTGCCAGTGGTTAAGCGTTCGACTGCTATCCAAAAGGTCAGCAGTTCAGTCCACCAGCTGCTCCTTGGAAACCCTATGGGGCATTTCTACTCTGTCCTGTAGGATTGCTATGAGTCGGAATCGACTTGACAGCAATGGGATTAGTTTTTGGTTTATTCTTCAAAATAATTAGTTCTTAGAAATGGTGTGCTGCTGCTTAGGGGAGACTGCAGGGCTGACGGATGAATTTGGACACATTTATGTAGTAGAGGATGAGGATGAGGCTTGAAGAAGTATTTGTGTGCAGATAAATTCTGCCACTTGTCTCTGTGACATTTGGAAATTTATTTAATGTCTTTGGAGTTTATTTCCCCCAATACAGTTAGAGAGTTGGACCAGATTATTTTTAATGATTCCTTTGGCTCTAGGTAGGTAAAGAAAAGACTAATAACCAAATATATGCCCAAATTAATGAAAATATTAAAGGCTGAATCTTTTTTTTTAATTTTTTTATTTTATTGTACAGGTGAAGGCTTACAGAACAAATAGTTTCTCATGAAACAGTAGTACACATGTTGTTTTATGACATTGGTTAACAACCCCACAACATATTAACC
>NW_004443939.1:5616851-5624240 GCF_000243295.1 Trichechus manatus latirostris
TATTAGTTCCAGTAGATTTCTCGTGGAGTCTTTAGGGTTTTCTATGTATAGTATCATATTATCTGCAAACAGGGACAGTTTAACTTCTTCATTACAAATTGGGATGCCCTTTATTTCTTTTTCTTGCCTTATTGCTCTAGCTAGAACTTCCAGCACAATGTTAAATAGGAGCGGTGATAAAGGGCCTCCTTGTCTTGTTCCTGTTTTCAAGGGGAATATTTTCAGCCTCTCTCCATTAAGAATGATGTTGGCCATTGGTTTTGCATAGATGCCCTTTATTATGTTGAGAAATTTCCCTTCTATACCTATTTGTTTGAGAGTTTTTATCAGGAATGGGTGTTGCACTTTGTCCAATGTAAAGGCTGAATCTTTTTTATGAAGATCTTTAAATTCAAAACAGTGGCTTCCTCTCTGAAATAAGGAGCTAGAGGGTGAGAATATGGGAATAGAGTTGACTTATGGTTGAATTTTTGTTGGCTATCAGGTGTGAAAACTCCTTTTTCTTCCTTGATTTCTGTGATCTTTATATTGAAGCAGCTCAGGAATGCATTTCCTCATTTCTGATTATTTACTTTATTAAAAAATGGGAAGAAAGTAAGATGATTGTTCACTGGGACATTGTGTTTAGCAATGGACACCTGTAGGAGCCCTGTCTTTTTTTTGGTCACTCACTAAGAAGGCTTTTGCCACCTCTATGGAGAGTAGTGTGAAATAACGCATTTTCTTTTGTCCCTCTACTTGTGCTTCACTGACCCCTACTGAGCTTTTTAATTTATTCTCTATTCTGGGCTATAAAGCCTTTGAGTTTAGCCTAATGAAATTGTATTCTCTGTTATCTAATTTATTTTGCAGCTAGTTTTAGAACCGCCAAGAGAGGCTTCAGTTTTTATGGCTATAAGGAGGAGAAATTGATCTTAATCTGAACATGGTGGGCAACAAGGCAACTACTTAGCATATATCCTCCTTATACATATATATATATTTTTTACTATTTTGCCTAATATCCTGCGTCTCTGAAGTTGTCCTCTTTAAATCACTAACCATACTCATTTTTAAAAATGTTAATGATATAAACGGTAAGTAGTTAGGGTTGAAAAGCTGAACTAACAGTTAACCTAAAAGTATATGAATAACTTTCTTTTAAAGATGCCTTAAAACCTAGGGATTCTCTTCCCTGTACATTCGTCCAGTTGCAAAATCTTTCTTATTTGATATATTTTAAATATTCCATGAAATCATTCCATCTTCTCAGTCAGTATTACCCTAATTCAGCTGTCATCTCTCTCAGCTATCCATTTTTATCAGTAGGGTTATTGTAGGAGCCCTTCTAACTGGTCTTTCTGACTCGAGCGTAAAGCTACCATTCTCTGCATTGCTATTGCTGCTATCCAAAATAGACTGAAGATGTCACTCTCTTCCTTATTACCCTTCAGTGAGTCTTCATCACCCATAGCAGTGGCTCTCAAAAATTGATGTGCATAAGAATCATTTGGAGATTTTCTGATTTAATATGTCTGGAGATTCTGATACATATTTTTCCTAGACTTTGGCTCGTCAATAATGTGCTAACAGTTTTTGAGCTTATCCCACGTACCAGGCACTGTTCTAAGTATGTTATGATTGCTAATTTATTTAATTCTCATAACCATCCTGTGAGGTAGAAACTATTCTGTTTCCCATTATATAGATGATACTATTAAGTATAAAATTAGTCCAAGCTTCTTGTAATGGCCCTCCAGAGTCCTTACTCCTGCCTGTCTCTTCAACCCCCTGGTCTACCACTCGTACCACATCCCCCTTTGCACTGCAAATCTAGTAATACTGAACTTTATGTTCCCTCAAGATGCCATCTCTTTTCATGTATCTGTGCCTTTATCATGTTCCTACTTCCTGAAGCTTCCTTCCCTTTCTTCATTTAGAAATACATACTACTCATCCGTCAAGACCGTCCATTCGGAAATCATCTCCAAGAAGTCTTTCCTAAATACAAAGGCCTGATTAGATTAGTTGACTCTCCTGTTTTTTAGAACATTTTGTGCATAGTATAATCATCGGACTTACTACTGTCTAGAAAATATTCGTGTCTTTTTCTCCCCTCCATAACTCTTAACCGAAGTTACTTCGGGGTAGAAACCTGGTAATTTTCCTTTTTAATTTCATCCTATGTAACAGTGTCTTCATAGAGTAGGAGCTCAGTAAAGTATCTCTGTGTACTTTGAAAGTAACCCTGGCTACTTTCAGCTTGTCTATGTCATTCTTCCGTGTTGTATTAGGACAGTGGAAGCAGATTTGTAAAATCTCAAAATGCACAGGAACATTAAGGGGGAATTAAAGTGGGAGAGATTTTATCAGATTAAGGTAGTTAATTAAGTGCTAAATAAAGGATTTGTAACTAAATACTGAAAATGAGCATATGTAGGAAAAGAGAATCATAGTTTATCACCTTGATGGGTCAATTTCAGATTTGTAAAAAGTGGATGATTCCCTTTAATTCTGTTGTAAATCATTTTAAACTTATTTTTCTGTCTTGTATTTGCATTTTTACTTGTAAGAGATGTCACTGCCCCATTTCCCTTTTTAATATGTACACGAATGTCTAACAATTAGAGTTTTAAAAGTCAGTAATATCTAAACCCAAACTAGATAGAAACTATTTTACATGATGGGCTCTTAATTGTTCATCCCCTGAGGATGATTGTTGGATAGCAGACAGAAGTCCTATTATTTCATAGCTTATCGATAAACTATAGTTTTAGTCATTTCTAGCGTTTGGTTTCCTATAAAGTGATATGAATGAAATTTTAACTTGCAAATGTTGGGTTATCTTAAAGTTCTTTTTCTGATGTTATTCTCCGAAAAATAGACAAAGCGCAGACTGTTACTCTTAAGAGTTCTATTTGGGGCTTTGTATTATTCAGAGATTATAAATTACTTCATTCCTGTGCATTATTCTGAATAATCAATATCTTAGGCATGATTTTGTGAAATGTTATGTTTATTTAAAAAATACTACATATCCATAGAAAAGCATTGCTGTAGTTCCATTTGTTTGACAGGGCCTGTGTTTAAACAAAACATGGCAATATTTAACTGTTTTTTCCCTTTCAGTGTTCTGGGGAGTGGGTAATGCTACCCTGTACCCTATAGGTATAAAGTAGCAGTAAGGTCATTTGCTTTATGTCATTTCAGCTGCAGACATTCAGTACCGTGGCTCCTTGTCAAGATATCAAACAGCTGACTAATGGAGTTGCCATGGCACAAGTTCTTCATCAGATGTGAGTAGTGGTCCTGACACTTTCTGAAAAGAACTGTAAGCCCAATATCAAAGTCTACAAGGAGGAAAACATAGGTTATTGAAACTTTATCCTATCTCGGTGATGACAAGCGTATAGGTTATTGAAACTTTATCCTATCTCAGTGATGATAAGCATATAGTATCAAGGCATTCTTGGAACTAGAGAACAAAAAACTTTACCACATCATTATTCCTTTGTTGCTCATAGACATACATCTTAATTAAATGAGCAGTTAGGATTCATGTTTGTTTGTGATTTTATGTTTAACATGTTCTAGTCCTATTCATAAGATTATAGAAACTGTAAAAAGAAACAGATTAAAAGAATGACATAATTGCTTATAATGTTTCCATCAGTTATACTATCGTCATTTCAAGGTATCAGTGCATGGAGATTGTTATCTTAGACGTTATTGAAGCATAAACTCTTAAAATTGTAGATTTGGAAAAAATACTAGAGTTATATTTTAAAACTTATTTCTGAATTAGTAGTAGTAGTTGCATGAGTTCACCAATAATGAAATGATGCATGAGTGAAATTTAAAGTCACAGATGCTGAGGAACCTTGTCATGATTTGAATTACTTCCCCCCAAAAATGTGTATATCTGTTTGGCTGGGGCATGATTCCTGGTAGTGTGTGATTTTCCTATATGTTGTAAATCCTGCCTCTATGATGTTAATGATGGAGGATGGGTGGCAGTTGTGTTAGTAAGGCAGGACTGGATCTACAAGACTGGATTGTGTCCTGAGGCAATCTCCTGAGATATAAAAGAGAGGAGTGAGCAGAGAGACAGGGGTACCTCATACCATCAAGAAAGCAGTGCTGGGAGCAGAGTGTGTCCTTTGGACTGGGGTCCCTGCACCGAGAAGCTCCTAGTCTGGGGAAACACTGATGAGAAGGCCGAGAGAGAGAAAGCCTTCCACTGGAGCTGACACCCTGAATTTGGAATTTTAGCCTACTTTACTGTAAGGAAATAAACTTCTCTTTGTTAAAACCGTCCACTTGTGGTATTTCTTTTGTAGCAGCACTAGATAACTAAGATAAACCTTAACCTAATAAAATGATTCTCTTGGGCTAGATCTGTTTTGCATAATATCAAACATTCCTAAATCCATTATTTCTTAATATTTGAAAAATATTGTGCAAGGATTAGGATTTTAAATCTACAGTATTGAGCTATGTTCTTTGCCCTTAGGGGGAAAACCAGAACCAATTCTGTGTCAAAATTAATTAATAATAAGCATAACAATTTTATATTAGCTTACTTTCATGATAATATATCTTCAAGGAGACTGTAATCCTATTTCTGCTTCACAGTTTTCTAGTCAGAGATTGTTTATTTAACTGTGGCCATCATCTTGTTTGATGTGATTCACGTTGAAAACCATGTAGATGAGTTAGCAAAAATTCATTACCACTTTTAGAAAAACAATATAAAATATCAAATCCTAGTTAATTGGAATCTTTAAAATGATCTAATTTGAACAGACAAATTTTATGGTTAACTCAAAATTAACAGTTAAAGAGACCAACTTAAATGATACTTTTTTTGGTAATCATTCTACAGTATGCCTTATTTCCCTGTTTTCTTGAGTTCTTTTTTTTTTGTTGTTGTTGTAGTTTAAGTGAAAGTTTACAGTTGAAGTTAGTCTCTCATACAAAAATGTATACATACATTGTTATGTGACCCTAATTGCTATCCCTATACTGGGAAAGCACACTCCTCCTTTCCACCCCTGATTTCCCGTGTCCATTCAGCCAGCTCCAAACCCTCTCTGCCTTCTCATCTCCCCTCCGGATAGAAACTGCCCATTTAGCCTCATGTATCTACTTGAGCTAAGAAGCACACTCTTCACGAGTATCATTTTATGTCCCACAGTCCAGTCCAATCTTTGTCTGAAGAGTTGGCCTCGGGAATTGTTTTAGTTCTGGGTTGGCAGAGAGTCCAGGGGCCATGCTTTCTGGGGTTCCTCCAGTCTCAGTAAGACCATTAAGTCTGGCCTTTTCACTAGAATTTGAATTCTGCCCCCAGCCTTTCTCCTGCTCTATCAGGGACTCTCTGTTGTGTTCCCTGTCATGGCGGTCATTGGTGGTAGCTGGGCACCATCTAATTCTTCCGATCTCAGGATGATGCAGTTTCTTGTTTATGTGGCCCTTTCTGTCTCTTGGGTTAATACTTTCCTTGTAGCTTTGGTGTTCTTCATTCTCCTTTACTCCTGGTTGTTGGGACCAGTTGATGCATGTTAGATGGCCGCTTGCTAGCTTTTAAGACCCCAGACGCCAGTCACCATTAATTATTTCTTAAATTTTTTTTTATTTATATCCTAATTGGTTTCCAAAGTATTTGGTTGATCATAGCCAAGCATTATGAACATGATTCTTTCTTGATGATCTGGAAAAGTCATCACTGTTTTTTGTCTTTAATCCAAAGATGTCATTTGTATGCATTGTGGTGGGCTTTAGTAGCTTTATGCCACAATACAGTAGAAGAGCCCTGTTTTTACCATGATGTAATGCATAATGGCTCTTTGACCTCCTATACTGTAGCACTGTGTCTGATGTTTAGAGTAACGTCAGGTAAATTTTAGTTAATGTGTATCCTTTATCATCAACTCATTTTTCCACAGTCTGTCCCAACAGACTGTACTATTACTACTGATTGCCTAATGTTCTTCTGGCTTTTCTTTTTCTTCTCTTTTTTGTTGCATTGTCTTCTAATAGCTTTCCTTCAGGAAAAATAAGGTAGCCAGCCAATCAGAGAGCTCTCCTTCTTTTTAAAACAAATTACCAGTCACCTAAAATTAGTCCTAAATCCGTTTTTTGCTTCATTTGCCTGTTTTTGCATGTTCTTAGATGTCTGAGCCTCTTATTTTCCAAGAACCATGGTTTTTGTCCCCTCCCCCCTTCTTTCTTTTTTAACCCCCTTCCAGTTCTGGAGCGTTTCAGAAGTCAGGGTCCTGGAAAGTGGGATACATAGCATATATTTTACCCTAGTTGGGTCAGTGTATTATATTCCTGTTAAAATGGCAAATTTTACCGTATTCCTTTGACTATTTCAAAGCACTTCAGTATATGTTACAATTTATTACATACTGCTTTCGTGGCTATTGTGACATCAGACTGCATCTGAGTTGTTACTGAAGGTAAGAATTTAAACAATTCTTTCCTTATTTACCTGAGGCAGGCATGCTTTTATATAATAGAATCTAAGAATGGAATTCCGAAACTCTTATGTGTCAGACATGGAGAATCATGGAATTATTGTTAGAGTTTAACAGGTCCTGAATACATACTATGTACCTCTCTTTTTCAAGTATATGTAGCTTTTGTTACTTAAAAACCATTATTTTTAAACTGCTCTTGAATTTGTGATAACCTTTTGTCATTTTCTTAATCAGTGGATTCTGAAACTGTAATTATTATGTAGATTCGAAAATTATTTTGAAGTTTGAGAGGGTCTTCATACTCAAAGGTTGGAAATCGGTGATTTGAAAGATGAGTACTCTGCTAAGACTGGCTAAGATGGTTATTGATTTTGGAAAACAGTTTGAGGAGAGAAGTGTCTTTATTTTTAAAAACTATTTATTCTCTTTTTCTTTTCCTTGAGGAAAATGATTGTAGGCTGTAAACCTTGTTTATTAACACATGTTGTTATTTTAATCTGAGGGAAAATCTATAACTACAATTATAAATAATACATGCCCCTTCCCCCAAAGGAAAGGTGTAGTTTTGTTTACTTAAAGCACCAGATAACCTCTGTTTATTTATGTTATTCTTTTTTTTTTATATTTTATTGTATTTCAGGTGACGGCTTACACAACCAATAGTTTCTCAGGAAACATTAGTGCACATGTTGTTTTATGACATTGGTTAGCAACCCCACAACATATTAACCTTCTAACTTCTCAACCTTTTTTTTTTTGGTGAAAATACACATAGCCAATACACTGTTTTGAAAATTTCTACGTGCACAGTTCAGTGACATTGACTACACTCTTCCAATCAGTCTGTTATTCTCACTTAAGATGAAGGCTTACAGAACAAAATAGTTTCTCATTTAACAGTTACTACAAATGTTGCCCTATGACAATG